>NC_135510.1:2816110-2898610 GCF_051989575.1 Stigmatopora nigra | reverse complement strand
ACAAAAAAAATACAGAAAAAAATATGAACATTCAAAACGACGAAAAGAACCATGTGTTTGGACGCCAATCCTCATTGATTGAAGTGCAAGACTAAATACAATTTTTGCATGGCAACGCGCTCGTAACATAACATAAGCAAATTCAAATGAACTTAGATTACAACGCAGACACTCTAAAATAAGTTTAATCTAACCTTACACTATTACACATTGCATTAATATGGGTTAAAAGAGTTTTTTACAAGAGAAAAAAAAATTAAAAGAGAAAAAAATCCAGTCGTATAATGCTGTATTTTGGGGATTTAAGTGTCCAACCCATTTTGAATGGGAGGAGCAAATGAACAACTTTTTGCACAGCAACGCGCTCGTAACATAACATAAACAAATTTAAATGAACTTGGATGACGATGCAGACACACTCAAAAATAAGTTTAATCGAACCTAACACTTAACTTAATTCGAATTTTGTTTGACATTTTGACACCTTTCTTCTCCAGGGTAGCTCTTTTAGCCCCGCCTCCACCCTGACTTTCAGATGCAACCTATCGAGTAACCCCCAAAAGCGGCATGAAGATAGATTTCAATAACCTCAATATATATAGTATTTCCATCGCACACCTAAACTCTATATACTTTATACCAGGTGTTGTCTATATGCACTTTTTGCACGGCAACGCGCTCGTAACATAACATAAACAAATTTAAATTAACTTGGCTTCTGATGCAGACACACTAAAAAAAATCAGTTTAATCGAACCTAACACCTAACTTAATTCGAATTTTGTTTGACATTTTGATATCTTTCTTCTCCCGGGTTGGCTCTTTTAGCCCCGCCTCCACCCTGACTTTCAGATGCAACCTATCGAGGGTTGTTTGCTTTTGTATTCCCTTCAAAATATTCAGAGAATGATGCACAAAAATGTCCTCACAATAGGACAACGCACGACCACTTGCCAACGAGAAGTAGTATATACTACTACTCTCTTATTAGCGATCGATCCGCCATTCGCACTGACTAACAGGAAAAAAAACATGCAACGCTCCGCCCAGTGGTCCTAGAGACGTTACACGAGGGAGTTGTGACAGGAAAGACAGTGGCCATGATGTTCTTATGAGCGGCCTTTTGCGTCCGCTGTCTGCTCGTATATCAAAATGTGTCTCGTATCTCAAAATAAACCTTTGCCCAAAATTTTACTCGTATCTCAAATTGTTCGTATGTCGGGACACTCGTATGTCAAAGTACTGCTGTAGTCATTTAGAAAAAAAATACAAATATTAGTACCAAACAAGATATAGTACCATAACACTTTGTAAAAAAGCACAAGAGAAAACAATGATGACTGACAAAAAACTTTTTACATATAAAAAAAAACCAAGGTGAATGTTTATTTCTACTGCATTATTAGTCTTTAAAAACCAACATTTGTGTCCCATTTTCTCTTAACACCCGCCTCATAAAGGACAAAAGTGGTCCATAAATGGCGTCAGAAGAATCTCGCTAGCAGCGGCGTGCTTCAAAACGTAGCGATCAAACAACCACGGGGTGTCCATTTTTAATATGCACGTGTCCTATTAGGCGCTTTTAAGTACGTTTTGATAATTGTGCTTTTGTACTTTTACGGCCCTGGCGACTATTCCCACTTCAATTTAGCCTTTTATCGGACGTTTGAAATATTGATCTCCGACAGATAAAAGCAAACGCCATAATCTCACCCGGGTGAGCGGAGGAGGGGGGGGGGGTGTAATCCACGCGGGACCACCGCCATACTCCACCCGTCCCTTCAAAACCTTTATTACCTTTATTCGTCAAAGCAATTTGCTTACTGCTCTGGGATGTTTATGTCAGTGTGTGATTCCAACGCAGGTTTTTTTTCCATCCCTCATGACATTTTGCAACAACAAAAAAATCGTAGCGTAAATTTACAATGAGGGCGGGGGTCCCGAGGTGCTTCCTAGTGATTGCCGCTGCTTAAATCCCTGTCAGTGCTGTCAGGGATAACAGTGATTTATTTCCATAGCACTTTATGGAACTTTGTGAGGGGGGTTTTGAAGAAGGGGGGCTAGAAACGTTACACTCAATCAAGTCGTGATTTTTACATCAAACACACAAAAGAAGATGTGAAGGAGATGCTTTCATTTTATTGTGTATTGAAACAGATCTGAACTGGACGAAGTAGGCGGATATTTTTGCCTGAATGTGAAATGTTTAAATTAAATACAGTGGTACCTCGACATACGAGCACCACGACATATGAGCAATTTGAGATAAGAGTAAAATTTCGAGCAAATAATTATCTTCAAGATAGGAAACAAATTTCAAGATACGAGAAAGCCAGGTGGCTAAGACATGAGGCTGTTTATGATTTTAGCGCAGCATCTTTCGTGTATAACAGATATCTACGAGCACTGGGTGGAGCATTGCATTTTTTCCCAGTGTTTTTTTTCCCTGTTAGTCAGTGGGAATGGCGGAGCTTATTTGCTAATACCAGAGTAGTTGCCGTGAAAAAAATGTCATTGTTATATTATGAGAATAAAGTCGCAAAATTATGGGGTCAAAAGTGGTAATGTTACGAGAATACTCATTCATTGTAGTTTTACGGAGGTAAAGTCGTAGTATGACGAGAAAAATGTTAATATTACAAGATTAAAGTTGAAATGTTACCAGAATAAAGTCATACATTGTCATACTATGAGATTAAAGTAGCAAAATTATGGAGAAAAAGTGGTAATGTTAAAAGAATAAAGTCATCTACGTTGTATTGTAGTATTACGATGTTGAAGTAGCAATAATGTGGGGAAAAAAGGTCATGTTATGAGAATACTTATACATTGTAGCATTACGACATTTAATTCGTAATGTGATGAGGAAAAATGGTAAAATTACAAGATTAAAGTCGTATTCTCATGAAAAAAAGTAATATCACAAGAATAAGGTTACATGGTAATATAACAAGATTAAACTGATATCACAAAAATAAAAGTAATTGCAAGGCAAAGCAAAGTTAGTCAAACCAACGTGAAATTCGGAGAACCTCCACCGCCTTGAGAATACCCACACAAACACAGGCCAGAAATTCAACTGCTAAATCTCCATCCATAATACAAACACCAAAAAAGAACATATTTATATGTAAAACCAGAGTTTAAAAAAATACTTTTGTTGGTTAACCGTCCATTTTGAGTGTGATGGATTATTTGTACGCTCATCATCAACCCGGCCGTCAGCTCGAGTGGTCCTTGGCACAAAATGAGCCTTTTTTTTTCCCTCTCCCCCTCCTGTTTTCTTCCCTTTTTCAGCTTTGCAAACACTATTTGAGATTTAGTGCAAACATTTGAGCGCGAGCCTGGCCGTATTGACTGCCCTTTGACAAGCGTAATCCTTTTCTTCTCTGCAGTCACTTCCACCACACGATCAATCAAGGGCGTCAATGATGCCCCCCGCGGGCCCCTATGAAGTGCAAGACGCCGAGCGTTCGATCGACGGCGGGCAGCCACCTTGCCGACTTTCGCCATAATATCGTGATTGATTCATCTTCAAAGATATCTTAAGTGGTTGGCTGGATCTGCTGTCTCTTTTTTTCCGTCTACCGCAGCCCTTTTCCATTCCACTCACTCACCATCCTTTAAAACTGCAGTATGCATCAAAACTAGGGGATAAATAAATTGCTTTTTATTTGATTTATTTCACCGCTTTCAACTTTGAGAGACAATAAAGTGCTCTTTGAACAACGACTGGGTTTTACTACTGCAAAGTAGAAAGTAGATAAGCATGGAAAAGATTCAGCCACTTGTAAAAGTGTTCTTTTTTAAGTAGTACGAGACAAAGTTTATAGGGTTAAGTTGACATTTTTTTCCCTTGAGCGTCAAATGCTTTGTCTCATTGATAGAATGTACAAAAAAATGGACAATTAGTGCCTCAAAAATAACTATATGAACTATAATATAACCTTAACCTCATTTTAAAAGTACCATACTATACTATACTATTACTACTATAAGGTGGACTTATAAGTCTTAAATTTTCTACGAAATAGACAGGGCGCCTTATATATGGACCAATATTAAAATTGTTGTCACGATAAAGTAAAATAACCTGTATAATGCGGAGCGGTGCGCCCTAAAATGCGGTGCGCCTTATATATGGAAAAAAAAAGAAATATGTGAAAATAGGGTATTTTGGGAAGCTGGACAGCCTATTAAAAAATTCATATAAATTGAAAAAAATAAAGAAAAAGAGTCAGGGGAAATGTCAATTTAATAAAATGTTATTTTTGGGAATATATGATTTAAATGTTATTTTTTTAAATTTAATTTGGGGAATATATGATTTAGTGTGTCAAATGTATTCATGTAAATGAAGAAAACAAGGACACGTATAAATGATTTAAATTACATTTAAATTTAATCCATTATTTTTTGATAAATATTGCAAATGATTAAATCTAATTTGTAACGTTTAAATTTAAGAAAATATTTTAAACTCAATGCATTTTTTTTCTGTATCAATTTGTTTATTCCCTCAATTTATTATAAATAAAATTACTGGGGTTTCTACAGGGCTAAAAACAAACAACAAAAATTGTACTGTATTATCTGACGCTAAATTAATTATTGAAGTTGAAAAACTTCAATATTTTGACCGGTAAAATTGTGTTATTTTTTTTTTTAGGTTATAGTTACCTGACTTGTTTCAACGTGCAACTTCATCGTCTTTTATAGACAAACTGGTCAAAACATAGATAACAAGACGACAAAATAAACTAAGTCCAACTATACCCAACATCAAACTACAAATGATTACCATGTATGACGACAGCATTAATCTCCGCATAGCAAAAAAATTTACCGAATTGGCTTGAACCTAACTTGTTTTTCCATCCAACTCTAACTACTTTATTGTAAAAACACAGGAAAGCCTTGTTCTCATCCTCATCCAATATTTCCCATCTCGGGTTTCTTTCTATTTTAGTCCTGAGAAAGCATTCTTTAACCAATTAAATGGTCACATGTGCTTATTAAAGCCTCCAATAACAAATCAAATAATTCCACCTTGACCTGACATTTCACTGCCGCCGTTCACGGACTATTTTCACACCAAAATACGATCGGAGACCCACGGAAACGCCACTACACGGTTACGAAGGGAAGTGTAGTCATTACAGCAACAGGCGACGGTGTCAGCGACCTCCAGATTGCGCTATCTTGTCCCCTTTTGTGTCGTCTCATTGCGGCGCGCTCATTGAGTGAAATTGTATCTTTTCACTTGGCCTCTTTCGAAAAATGTCCGTGCTATTGAGAGCCACTGAAGCATAATGCGGGTTTTTTTTAAAATGTCTTTTCTACCCCCATTAAAACCGCCACCCCCCCGTCTTACTGGGAGGTATTTCATGAACAGCTGGGTCCCAAGAGAGGAGAGGTTAGTGAAAGAGGCGCGCTGTGTATAATTCAATAATTATCAGGTGTGTAGGCTCAGTGTGTGTGTGTACGAGCGTGGTGGGGGAGCCCCCCTAAAGCCCAAGACCCCCGCTATCGGCAGGTGTCAGGTGACAGACAGGCCGTGTCACTGGCTTTCTATTGGAGCGGTCACACTTGCTACTGACATTAACATAAGGCGATGAGAAACAGTCGTGTCTGATACGGATGGGGGGGAGAAAAGGACTTAAAATCAAAAGATGACTTTAAAATAATTATTATAATGTTATTTACTTCAGTTTTGAAATGAGAGATTTTGAAAATGAGGAAATGAGCTGGTGGGAAATTTTTATTTGCAGTTTTCAATGCCCCAGAATATCATTTTCATTTTTAAATTCAATTAAAATTAAAAAAAAAATGTGTTGTAGTCTATGAAAACAATGCTATTTTTTTATCTTTTGTGTTTTTATGGGGGTCATATGATTATGGGTGTCATATGAATTTCTGTATTGGAAGGTCTACGATTGTATATATTTCAAAAAAGGATTTAAAAGAAAAATAATAAATTAACCATGGATTAGATTGTACTATTTTTTAAATGCGAAAACTGTAAAAATTATATATTGCTTATAATCTTTAGTCTTGTTACAGGTGTCATATGAATATTTGTATTTGAAGGGTTAGGATTGTATATTTGAAAAAAAAGGATTTAAAGGAAAAACTTAAAATTAACTATGGATTAGGATTGTACTATATTTTTTAAATGGGAACACTGTAAAATGTATATATTGCTTTTAATCTTTAGTCTTGTTATATGTGTCATATGAATATTTGTATTTAAAGGGTTAGGATTGTATATTTAAAAAAAAGGATTTAAAAGAAAAACTTTAAATTACCAATGGATTAGGATTGTACTATTTTTTTAAATGGGAAAACTGTAAAAAAAAAAAATTGCTTTTACAGTATACGAATGTCAAAGGTAAGTAAGTACTGTATGTATAACCCGTCTGGTGTGGAGGTGATGTTAGCCTGCCCAAAGAGAAATTGAAGCCAGACCGCCATAGCCGTCAAACATGCTGACCGTCGAGCTAAAAATCACTCATCTTTTAGTTCTGAATATTTTTTGAATCTTTCCCAAGCTTTCACAAACACGCAGAACATTTAAAATGATTCCATATTACTTGAAGAGGGGCTTAATATTTTTTTCTAAGTGTGATGACAATCTGCAGTTGGAATATTTAGAAATTATTTGATTGAGTAACTGACACACTTAGCACTAACTAACATTTTTTGGGTTAGTTTTTTGTTCCCATACTTTCAATATAATTCTGTTTTTAATACCGTCAATTGTCATATTTTGAATTTTTGATTTCAATAATTTCCCCTCAGCCATCAAAATACATTAATTTAAAAAAAAACTGAATTATTTGACTGCAACATTCCCCGTTATGCCCTGGTTCTTTTTCTTGTCGTCTAACACCTGAACCATGCTTGTTGCATCTGATCCGTGGAGTTATTTATACAACACGGTTGTCTTTTTAGTGTGTCAGCCTCTGACTTCCTCAATTTAACACAAGTTAACCTCCTAAATGTGCGCTCCACATGCTTGATTCGTCCCATTTCAGAGAATCCTCATGGCCGCCCTGGTCCAAAAGCGGCATTCAAAGGAGGTCGCGCCTTAGTGCTACCTTTAGCATGCTAATTGCCATTCAGCTTCGCAACGGGGGATCCTATTTGAGATGGAGGGGATGCGTGAAGTCATGGTGAACACTCCCCCTCCTCTCTTACACCCACCCTGTTGCTTCTTCCTGGCTTTATTGTCAAGTACACAGGAGGGGCGCCAACACAACACAAGGGGGAACAAATAAAACCGCCTAAGTCCAGTTTTGCTCTCTAACATTACATTTTTCTAGTCAGGAAATCATTCCTGAAAAGAAGTCTTCCATTTAAATTTTCTAAAGCGGTATTTTAAGGATGCTTCATAGACAAACAATGTTGAATTGTGCTAAAATCTGTTATGCTGTTTGTTAACTCCTGGGCTACCATTGAAAGCGGTAGGCGACCAATCCGTTTCAGGTCTAGTGATAAACTAATTTCAAATCACAGCAAAAGGATGAAAATAGTTGCCCGATTGGGCGTCATCCGTTGAAAAAGTCAATGTTGTATTTCAGGAGATGCCAAAAGTGTGTCTGTCTCTTTAAATATCAAGCACCTGTTGAACTCTGGTGATGCTTTATTGCATGACTGCACTCTTCTAGGTATAAGTTTACAGGTAAGTGGGCCACATTTCATTAGATTGATATGCTGCTCCAACAATGTTGCATAGATCAAAGGACTGCTGATTCAAATTTAATCTTAGTTACTATTCAACTGTAAAACGGACATACACACATGTATTCTTACCCCACGCCATAAACGGTGACTTTTTAGTTTTTCAAATGACCAAAAATGCTATTTTGCTTTAAAAAAATGGTTCATTTAAAAGTAATTAAGTTTATGCCAACAACTCAACGTTATGAAAATGACAAGATCTATTTCTAGTACTAAAATGGAAGTGTGTTTTCAACAGCTATGTATGAGGACATAAATTTCTTGAGAATCAAAGACATGACGAATTAAATTACACTCAAAAAATAATATTTCCAACAAAATGGTTGTCAGATACGTTACAAAATTACTGGTCATGACTAAATAAAATGTACCAGAGTAACTTTTCCATACATGTTATTTCAGGGTAGTGAGTTTGCTGAGTTTTACTTACAGTACATCTTTAATAGGACGTGAGCATTATCCGGCGAGGACAAGGAAGGTTGACAGCACTTAGGGGAGGTTGTAGGGTGGCGGATCTTTTCCAGCTGTGCCCATCTGAGGGAAAAAGCAGACGTTAGTTTGCAGCCGCCCCAGTCAATTGCTTCCCTGCAAGAGGCCACTGCGATCACAGCCTGACGATGGCAACGATGTAGCGCTCCTTCCTTTTTTGTAGCAGTCTTATACAAAATTGTGATTGAAATTTTGTTCATCTAACAGCCATGTTTTAAGATGATTGGCTAAGAGGTTCGGAGACTGGAATTCACGCATGGAAAATTTGTATTGAGTTCCAGGTATGTGAGGCACGGAAAGAAGTCCCGTATTTTCATGACTATAAGGCGCACCGCATTATAAGGCGCACCCTCAATGAATGACATTTGTACATATATAAGGCGCATTGTATTATAAGGCGCACTGTATTATAAGGGGCACTGTCTATTTTGGAGAAATTTTAAGACTTAAGTGTGCCTTATAGTCGTGAAAATACGGTAATTGCTATTGACTTCCAGGTATGAAGCACTCACTACACAGTCACCTCAAGAGCCAGCCATTGTTGATGTTTTGGATTTTTTTGTATAAAATGGGGGAGGAGCTATATGATGGAAGATGTTGTAAACTAAGATGGCATCTGCATATTTAACAGTATTCAGTTCAGGCATTTGTGTTTTTTTAATATCCGACAGTGGTGGTTTTCCGTTTTTGGTTTTCTTTTTTTTCCCATATATAAGACGCACTGGATTATAAGGCGCTCTGTCTATTTTGGAGAAAATTTAAGACTTTTAAGTGCGCCTTGTAGTCGTGAAAATACGGTACCTGGAGACATTATGGACAGGCCAAAAAATGAATTGATCTTTTTAAAGGGAACTACACAGTCACCTCTAGAGCCAGCCCTGGTTGAAAAGTTGGATTTTTTTGTGGTATGATGCTGTCTGTAAGGATTTGTTTTCAGCAAGTGTAAACACTTCATGTTAAATACTTTTGGGGGAATTTTCTCATTTAAATACAACAAGTATTGCATATTGTGCAGAGGACAATTGTGTAATCATTTAAGTAGACATCATTTTCAGAATAACATGACAAACAACAAGAGTTCAAGTGTTGCCAGTCTACAAAGTAAAGACCCAAAATGAGATGGTTGTGAAGTCGCAAGCGAGGTGTCAGTGAGGTCCCCTGGCCCCCGAGCGGACCCCGAGGAGACACGCTATTGATCGGCGGGGGCAAGAAAGCCAGCCGCCATTAAAGTTGTGACAGTGGAACTGTACCACATCGATCTTGCCATATTATTAATGGAGGAGGGCTCCGCCACGAGACCCTCTTGATCCTTCCTACACTGACAGTCAGACGGATTACACCTAACACAATTATGATTGATATTATCACATTACATCTCGTTGAATTCCTCCACTGGGAACGAGGAAGTCTGAATTGAAGAGGGGAAATAAATACTGCAGTACTTTTACTTACAATGGAAACAGCATTTTTTTTATTGAGTGGTGATTCTTTGCTCGTTCTTTCTCATGATGTATATTTTTGCTAACTTTTTAGTAATTTTGGAGTATTTTCGGGTCACTTCCTAGTTGAGACATATTTCAGTGACACTGAGTATTTATTGGTAGATTTCTTAATACTTTATATAGAAATAATACATGTACGTTTTGTCAGATTTGCATGAATTTTGGCCTAATACTACGTGACGTATAGGTGCTTTGATTCCTTGTTTTTTTGGTGTAATTTGCGGTATTGTGTGAATTCAGTTAAAAAAAAGGATGATACATTTGGAAATTTTAAGTGTTTTTGCAATTGCAAATGGATGAATGCTATTGTCTAAAAAAAACAAAAAAAGAGTTTTGGAGTCTGTCGAATGTTAGAATGGCAGGAATGAGTCACAGTGCAATGCGCCAAAAATATGGATAACAACCCCAACAATAACGATTAAAAACTCCAATTAACCAGCCGTTACCTCCAGAGTTTAGATCTGAATATCGCCATAAATCAACGAGGCCTATGTAAACCAAATAAACCTCTCACGAGTGCATAACTGAGCGGCTACTAGTAATTGCAAGTACATATTTTCTCATAACCCATTCAGAGAACATTAAAGCGCCTCAAAGAATGTTAGTTTTGCTAATGAATTGGACGTTAAAATGAAACTGTGCCACAGATGCAGATTTAATCCAATTTGTAGTAATTTGCTTCATCAATCGGAGATTGAAAAATTTCAGAAAAAGACCCTCGGCAGTAGTTAGCGCCGAGCCACAAATCATTGTCATGATGGAAACCATCACTGTAATCCAAGGGAAAATGAATTTGACTGAGCTCGTACACTTTAAGACTCATAAGGAATGACTTCTTCCGTCAGGGTAATCCAATTGGCGGCCACAATGATCTCCACAGAGGGGACGACTCCCTAGCAGCGAAAAGAGGCGGACCGGGGACGAGCCTCACACGCAAACTGGTCCCAGATATGTCCCCGTAATTGAATAATAAACAAGGGCCAAATCAGATTATTGTCGTCCACTGTAATCTCATTAGAGCAAACCGCATAGTAATAACATAAAGAAATGGATTGAAAGCTGTGTTATGGTCAGGCGATCTGACTTGCTACTTGATTTAGCGAACCAAATGGGTAGCTTAACATAATGCCCGTTAACATAGTGAACTATGTTAAGCATAGTTAGGTGTTGATGTTTTATTTCTACTCTTGTAAGGACATTTGCTGCTACACATCCAAAATGGCTTCACCTCACCAACAAAGCCATGTTTTGAGCCAATCAGGTAATGGTTGAAGTTCAAGGAATTTAACGCTATATTGAAAAAATATATGGGGAAAAAACACACTGAAAAGCAGGGTTCATTTTACACTACATTGACCAGAATGGTATCAACTCATCACTGCTATTTGATGACATATTTCTCCAATGTGTATGCTCAACATATGGCACATATTACATTACTCTCGTATTGTCTTTGGGCGCTATCAGCTTTCGGGCGCTTTACGTGGTGACATATGTTCTCTCTTGACAAGTGCTCTTATCACACCAGCAAGTGGAGAACTCTCACTCTTAGAAATTAGCTTTCAGCGCTTAGCCTGCAATGACAGCCTGACCATTTATTATTGAATTACTCTTCAATGCACTGTGCAGATAGTCACAATACATATGTAGTCATATTAAGGTGTACTGCCGGAAAACGGCCAAAAGTCTTTGTAATGTAGCAAGTAACGCTCTTTAGGGAAATATACCCAAGTAAAACAGTTGGAAAATATACTTTCCAGTAATTAAATATCATAGCCAAGTGATTCATCAAAAACATCCAACAGAATTTTGTCCCATCCTTCCGGATGAGTTTCCTGCTGCTCCGTCACCCCCAAATACATCCCAACAGTCCTAGCCTGTAGTACATCTCCTTGGGAAGCCTACATTGATGCATTGGTGCATATAATTGTCAGGAGCTTTTACTTATTTTCCTTTGAGTCATTCCTTCTTTCATTTTCTGAACCACTAAACCTTGCAAGGGGCACCGGGGGTGCCGGAGAGTCATCTCAGCTAACTATGGTAGGAGACGGACACGCTGACTCATATCTAAGGGCAATTTAGGGTGTTCAACCAGAGTTTTTGTGACTCATTTGGCGTTTTTCATTTTTCTCATTCATCTAATATCAAAATAATTGTGGATTTCTAGTTAATATCGGTCAGTTTTCAAAAGATTGAAAATCAAAGAACCTTTACCATAACGTCAATGTGGCCCTTGACAAAAATGACTGACATCCCTGGTCTAGAACATATGTCTGCTATAGACAAGGTGATTAACATTGTATAAACTAAATTCAAAATCCTGTAGATGTCACTGTATGTCACTGACAGCTTGACATTGCTTGCTGACGCGCTATATTCATATAGTGAAAAGGCGGAAATTACACATGTTCAAAGCATGACAACATAAGTTATCGACGATGACATTTTCCTCTACTACCAGTGACCAAGACGATCCAGATTAGAACCAAAACAAATAAAACGAGATCAGTTTTACAAAAACATACTTTTTTAAAACAAAAAAGTTTCCCGTACAAAATTATACGGCATATACAATTTGAACTGATCAAAAAAACTTCATAAATACAGGAAAAACGAGTAAATTGACAGGTATGACGTACATCATTTCATGTTAACAGTTCTACACGCTTAAAAAAAAGCCTCAACTAGTTGTAGGTGGTGGTACTGTCCAGCTGGATAAATGCACCAACAACTCTTGTGGGCCCAACAAAAGCCACTACAAGGCATTTCATTGGGCCATTGTGCGATTATGGTAGGCGGCTGCTGTGAATGTATTTATTAGTTTGCAATACATGTCTTTTCCTGTTGTCGCCAAGCCCTGCCAGGATAATGTCACTTTTTGTACGCCTGAACCCACCCCCCGTCCCACCACCCCTCCACCGCGCAGTGTGAACGGCGCCCCGGCTGCCAGCTGTCAGGCCCGATACCGTCTCATTTGGATTCCCAGTCTGCTTACTGAATGGCTAATTAGATTTGCCGTTTTCAATGGGCCAATGGCGCTACAAAGGCGCCGACAGCATGTCGTGCTGGCGTTACACAACTGTAACAATTAATAACCACGCTAATTAGTATTGGGCGGCGGCCACAATTGATTGCAACGCCGTTCCATCAACACGTGCGGATTGTTATTAATAAAGTGCTCTTTGCCTGATCTGGAGACCGGTTATTAATTAGGCAAATTAGCGGCGTAGCGACAGTAATCGAGTGAAGCTCCAATAATTGATCTAATTTTTAGTGTTCCGCCGGGACGATGTCACACGCCCATCCCACTAGCGGAGAGAAATCACCTCATTAGTAAAAGTTTAATCCACATCATAGCTGTTAAACGCAGCCCGGCTTTAAGGTCATATCTGAATGTCACGATCATTCGCCATTGATTGGCTGTAAATGGAATCAATTTCATGTTTGGAGAAAACAATAACGACTAATGGATGAGGCCTAGGACCAACAGCTCAATCGGACAAGAGACAAGAGAACTCTCATAATTCATTATGTCCATAGAAAGAAATGTCAGGACGTGGCCAATTAGCAAGAGCAGTAATTAGCTGAGATTGGATCAAGTCAAAGCAGTGAAAGTCTTGCAAAATATTAGGAGTATTTCACTATTGGCTAAAATTTGAAGATGAATTGGAAGATTGTTTGAAATGTCTTCAAAAATTTTAGTGTTTTAGTACCTTTTTTTCCAAAAACTATCTAATCACAAAACCGCAAAACAGAAACCGGTAACCATGTAACACATGTAACAAAAAAAAACATCTAATTTTCTTACCTGCTTCAGCCTCATTAGGGCCACAGGGGGGTGCTGGAGCCAATGCCAGGTGTCTCCAGGCCACAAGTGGGGGACACCCTGAAAGCACAATGAGACAACCAACCAATCACTCATAGCTCGGGTTGATTCAGTGTCCAATCAGCCTACCATGCATGGTTTTGGAATGTGGAGGGAAACTGGAGTACCCAAAGGAAACCCACGCAGGCCCGGGGATAACATGCAAACTCCATACAAATGGAGATGACCTGGATTTTAACCCAGGACCCCAGAGCTGTGAGGCCCCCAGACCGCCTTTAACAAAAAATCATAAGTGGAAAAAAAAAAAAAAAAATCAGGAGTGGGCAAAGATGAAAAAACTGTTATCACAATTAATAGCATATGTCCTTCTAACTTACTTACTGTTATTACTATCGCTATTTCAGTGTATATAAGTATTAAGGCTATAACGGATAGCCCTTTAAACTGATGCTGGATTCAGCATTGAAAAAAGTATTTATAAAGTACATCTTTTCATAACAGATTAACAACAAAGAAAGCAAAAGGCTAATTTTACAATGGATTTGATGTTAAAGCCCAGTTAGAATGATGAACTACTTTAATTAATCTTCAAATGAACTCAAGACTTAACTATTTAACTTTCCCAGCCCTATTAAATATTTATTCTCCCTTTAAGTAGAATATTATCAGCATTTACACTTGTACAGTATCTTTTTATCATCATCTTCCAATTCTAAAGAAAGGGAGGACTCAGTCAACTGTTTTCATAGTATACAAGTACTAGATATTTTATGAAAAATAAAAAATAAAAACCCTAAAAAAACATCTTTCCACTGCACAAAAGCACCTCTTTGCACTTAACCAAATCGGCATCACATTTCTAATCCCACTTCACCTTGCACAACGGCAGGCATTTTCATCCTCCGAAGCGTGTGAAATTTGACACTCATTGTTCACAACACTTGGTTTAATATGCACTGCCGCAACCTTCTAGTCACACCCCAAACGACATCCCATTCGGCATATGAAATCCTTCCATTCTTGTCTACTGGCGAACAAAAGAATCAGCCAATCATCTCCCAGCCATGGCAGATACAATTTTCTCTGAACAATTTGAGCACGTTAAGAGGAAAATTGCTTTCAATATAGGTGTTTTTTTGCTTTTTTTGAAAGACAACAACAATAAAAAGATTCAACTGTAATTCGTCTGTCAACAATGGGAAGGCAAGGCGATGTACTATGGTGACTGTTTTTGATTTTTTTTTAAGGTCCTTACTTGTAATATTGGCATCTGTGCCAGACAGTTGCGCCAAATGAATCCCACTTTCAAAATAACAGCCAGGCGTCACATGAAAACGACTGCGGGCGACATTGGTTGTCAGCCACACGCTCGCCAGCGTTGACGGCGAATTGTCATTTATTACATGTCGCGCCTGGCTTCATGTCAGCTTCTCTTGACTGTATTGATTTGCAAAGCGCTAGCGAGGTCACACTTGGCGGCGCCTTGGAAAATGACTGCTGTTCCGTTAGCTGCCAGTATTTTGTGAAAGACAACGTGGAATACGCAAATATGAAATGAAAATACAAGGAGCACAGAAAAAGACACTAAGCCAGTCCTGAACAGGACCGGACGTTTGGTGCCTGGTCTTTTGGTCACCGGTCAAATGTACTTAGATATTAAACAGTACTTAGATATTAAACAGTACTTAGTAATGTTTAATATGCAAGTACTGTTTAATATCTAAGTACTGTTTAATATCTAAGTACTGTTTAATATCTAAGTACTGTTTAATATATAGGTACTGTTTAATATCTAGGTACTGTTTAATATCTAAGTACTGTTTAATATGTTAGATATTAAACAGTACCTAGATATTAAACAGTACTTAGATATTAAACAGTACTTAGATACTAAACAGTACTTATATACTAAACAGTACTTAGATACTAAACAGTACTTAGATACTAAACTGTACTTAGATACTAAACTGTACTTAGATACTAAACTGTACTTAGATACTAAACTGTACTTAGATACTAAACTGTACTTAGATACTAAACTGTACTTAGATACTAAACTGTACTTAGATACTAAACTCTCTCACTTAGATAAACTTTCTCTTAGATATTAAACTCTCTCTCTCTTAGATATTAAACTCGCTCTCTCAGACATTAAACTCTCTCTCCTTGGCATTAAACTCTCTTTCTCTCTCTTAGATATTAAACTCTCTCTCATTAATATAATTTTGAGTGCTGGCTTCAACAGTAAACTCTCTGTCACCATTTGACCTGCGACCAAAAGGGACCAAAAGACCGGCGATCAACCGTCCGAGCACCATACTGAATAGTCACCCCACACTAAAGCCAGTTTGTAGCATGAATCTTAAGGCAACACACATAGTCAACAACTTTCAAAGAACTGAGGCCTTCTATTAGGTTCTACCACTTCATTAGAAAAGATCAAACTCATAAGTCACAATAATATAATATTTAGTAGTATTTTACTTACAAAGATGGTCATTCTAACTTTTATCCAGTGTTCAATGAATTATTTAGTGTCCAAAAGTAGAGAGTCCAGGTTTCCAGTCCTACTGATGCAAAACAAACATTTTCCCCAACAGATTGCATGACAATCAGTTGATGGCAGTCAGGTGCTGCTTGTATCAGAAGAGATCTCATTGGTTTGTCTGTGGACAGCACATTTTTGGTTGTCAAAAACTACAATGTTACATTTTGGACTACAAATGCCTGGCATCCACTTATGATGATCCTTTTTCTTAGAAACGACATCATGTAAAAAGATAGTTCTTTGTTTTTACACTCATCAGGTGCCAATTAGCCTAAATATCAATAAAGAGAAAATAAAAATACATGCCTTGCGAGTTTGGGTCTTAAGAGGTACATTTTTAGCATAAAACACAAAATGGTACAAAAATAGATATATTCATAATGTTATTTTTTAGTTTTTTTTGAAAAGGAAAAAAATTGTAAATATTCCCTATATAGTTTCAATTATTTATATTCATATATATGAAATATAAAACAATAATTGCTACTCTTTATGCTTTAAAAAATACATAAATTGATAAAATCTTTAAATATATATTTTTGTATGTGTGTGTATGTGTATATATATATATATATATATATATATATATATATATATATATATATATATATATATATATATATATATATATATATATATATATATATATATATATATATATATATATATATATATATATATATATATATATATATATATATGGGAAGATAGAGTAGCAATTATTGTTTTAATTTTTTTTTAAGTATTTCGTATTTAAAAATATTTATTGACATATTTTATTTTATAAGTTGATGCACAGAGGTTGAAATACAATATATGGGGGACCAAAAGTGCCCCTCGGCCTTGAGTTTGACCCTGAAAGCATTGACCTCATTTCCTACCCTAACAAAAAATATCTATTGACCATTTTAGGGACTCTCAGCAATCTTGCAACGTGGAAGTTTCTTCCCGCTTTATTCTTTAATTTGTCAGCCTTCAGCAGTAATGAGTGTTTTAAACATTAGGACGTGAGCCCTGAAGAGGATTCTCAAATTCATTAACTATCTGGCGGCAATAATGAAGGCGCACGGTGCGGTGAGCGTGGTGGCTCTTTAGTTTGACTGCGTTCTCGCAGATGAAGTGCACGTCGCTTTTTTTTGTTTTTTTTTTCTTTTGCGGGGGCCGACGAGCGTTATTGCGCCGGCCCGCCCCGCTGCTGCCTGTCAAAGTCACGCGAGGATCACTTTATCATCGTTTGTCTACTCCGTCTGATGCCATCGAGCGCAGGGCGGCCCTCTGGGAAAGAGTTTTTGAGGAGTACTGTTACAAATTTAAATAAATAATGAATCAATAAATATCAAGAGAAATCGTAAAAGTCAATGATAAAATTTGCATTTTCATTCATGTACTTATTTACACATTATATATATATATATATATATATATATATATATATATATATATATATATATATATATATATATATATATATATATATATATATATATATATATATATATATATATATATATATATATATATATATATATATATATATATATATATATATATATATTATATGTATTTTTGCATCCATTTTTAGTTTGTTCTTTCCAATATGTATATATAATATAATGATTTTTTATATATATTTATATGTTTATATATAAAAGAACAAAACTAAACATTTATATTATATTTTGCATTTTTAGAAACACTTTAGAGAGGCCTGGCGACTGAATGGATAGCAGGTCGGCCTCACTGTGAGGAATCCGGGTTCAAATCAGTCCCACCTGACTGGAGTTTGCATGTGTCCCCCGCCTCTGGTTGGAGTCAGCTGGGATAGGCTCCAGCACCCTGCGCGACCCTAGTGAGGTATTACCGGTTTCCCGGAATGAGATGAGATGAGAAGCACTTTAACCAAAATTGTAATATTTGATTTGCTTTATTCAGGCTTCAAATATATGTTATACTGCATAATAAATCGCCTTAAAACACAGGTGTCAAAGTGGCGGGCCGCGGACCAAATCTGGCCCGCCGCATCATTTTGTGCGGCCCAAGAAAGTAAATCATGAGTGCCGACTTTCTGTTTTAGGATCAAATTAAAATGAAGAGTATAGATTTATATTAACTTTCCTGATTTTCCCCCTTTTAAATCAATAATTGTCATTTTTTAATCATTTTTTTCTGCTATAATTTTGTAAAATCAAAAAATATATAAAAAGCTAAAATAAACATTGTTTTAAATCTATAAAAAAAATGAATATTCAGGGATTTTAATCAACTATTTAAAAAAAATCTAAATATTATATTTAAAATTCTCCGGCTCACGTTAAACCCTTGCCTTAAAAAGTCCCATATCTCTCCTTGTTCGAATTTTCCAGCCACACCACTAAGACTAACTTCATACACCAAACTAAGGCCCAAAAAATGAAAACAGGACGCTAAATCGCAAAGCGCTGTCCAACATTATGTTATGACGAGCCAAAGATATCCGCCTCGGAGGGCCGGCGGGCAGGATATCACTGTATTATTCCGACTCATTACACCCGAGTTGGAATGTCGGCCAGCTTCCTGTGAAACTGAATGGTCAAGCCGGTGCGGCCCAGCGGAACAAGCTTAATGAGCTCGGACTTGTATGAACATTAACGCATCAGCTGGAAAAAAAAAGCTGGCATGACTCTGTTCTAACGTTTAATAGCCATTTTTTGTCTCGTAGCACACCAACTGGTCATGAGCGTCCTCATTTAAACAAATGGACTATTTGTCACCCACATTGTTAAAAAGTACATTTTAACAAGAAAAAATACATTTACACCAATAAATATTGGGAGAATAACATTATTTTTTTAGAAAATCTCACTTTAAATTACAACTTGAGCATGATTGATCCAATTTCTTGAATAGTTAGACCCAATGTCGTTTTTTTAAAGAAAAAAAGCCTTACTGTACTCTGTCGTTTTTTAAGGAAATAAAGATATACTGTACTATGTGTTTTTTTTGAAGAAAATAAGCTTTACTATACTATGTCATTTTTTAAAGAAAAAAAATCATCATTGCTCGCTATGGGCACACCAGTATCACACCTGCCATAAGCAGTTGTATGTCAATGTTCCCTCTAAGTTTTCATGTAAAACATGCTGAAAAACACAAAAAAACATTAGAGCGGACAGAGCTACTGCCACTGGCGCCATCATGGGGAAAGGGGTAAAAAAAAAAGTTTGGATTTTATTTACTGTGCGCCATATTATCATACCTGTCAACCTCTGCCGATAACTGCCCTTATAAATGATTCTGATTCCCTGTACAAACCCCCCAAAAAAACGTACAAAGACTGTACGACGCATGTTTACTCGCTGTAACTCGTTTCTTACTAGTTGGCTCCTCCATGCTTGCTTCCATGATATTTACTCTATGGATATCTACGCATTTGCATGTCGTCCTTTATCGATATTGCCGTATGCACCTCTAAAAAAAATACATACGATTAAGGATCATTTTTGCTGGTATACCGTGACAAAAGTAACGATCGATGACAGTAGTGTCGTTGGCTACCCACCTACGAGAGTATCTGGATTTTAGCCAAAACGGTCTTGTTGTTTATTTATTTCATAAATATTGGCGATTTTTTATTTATTTTTCCCCCGTACAAAAGTCGGTTTACGGCGTACATGATTTGAAATGGTAAAAAAACAAATAAAATACATATAAAACATACAGGTTGACAGGAATGTATTATTGCGAGAAGTCGAGGCGAGAGTAGTGCGCAATTAGGGAACATTAGTTAGACCACATTTTATTTCCCTTAAAAAAAAACCCTCACTATTAAGGCACCATTTTTTTCCTTCTGTGGTATTTTGAAGACTCAAAAATCAAAGTAATCCTCCAAAATTCACCAAAAAGAAACCCAATTCCCAAAGTAAATTGATTAATATTTGCCTTCAAAATGACACATGATGATATATAGTCGTCTCTCTGTATTTAAACGAGCCGATTTGGAAGAGATGAATGGCCTCAGAGAAGGATTGTAAAGTTCAAGCGGTAGATTTGCATATTTATATTACACCTATCTGATAATAAGCTCTAGCCGTACTGCAATCATCAATTTGTCATTGTAGGATTGTTACATGACAAAAGTAGTTCTTATTAGCTCGCCGCTTTCTACAGATATGTTCAATTACTTGCCACAAAGGCTACGTTGGAGATGTATTGAAGTGACTTTAGAAAAAAACAATTTAGATAATGACAGAGACATTGAACCTGTCAACGAATGATTCATTCTGGACGCCGTGCACAAAAGAAAAAAAATCTGTATCGCTTTGATATATTGAGTTGAATTTTAGGTTTGGTGAAGTGACAATATGCAAGTTTCCAGTCAGCACTTTGAGAACATGCAAGTTTTCAACAATTTTGAGGAGGATTACCGTATTTTCACGACTAGAAGGCGCACCGCATTATAAGGCGCACCCTCAATGAATTACATTTTTCCATATACAAGGCGCACTGTATTATAAGGTGCACTGTATTATAAGGCGCACTGTATCACAAGGCGCACTGTATTATAAGGCACACTGTATTATAAGGCGCACTGCATTATAAGGCGCACTGTCTATTTTGGAGAAAATGTAAGACTTTTAAGTGCGCCTTATAGTCGTGAAAATACGGTAATTGCTATTGACTTCCAGGTATGAAGCACTCACTACTTTACAGTCACCTCTAGAGCCAGCCATTGTTGATGTTTTGGATTTTTTTTGTATAAAATCTTGCAGTGGGGGAGGAGCTATATGATGGAAAATTTTGTAAACTAAGATGACATCTGCATATTTAACAGTATTGTTTCAGTTCAGGCGTTTGTGTTTTTTTTAATATGGTGGTTTTTGGTTTTCTGTTTTTTTCCATATATAAGGCGCACTGGATTATAAGGCGCACTGTCTATTTTGGAGAAATTTTAAGACCTGTAAGGGCGCCTTATAGTCGTGAAAATACGGTAATACTATAAACAAGTGTTAAAGACAAATACATCTTGCAGTATGTTACGGCTGGCAGCCTGGACACACTATGCAGGAGGTGTGTGCTTTCTTTTCTTTACAGGTATCTGCAGCTGTGGCTCCACCCCTGTGACAGAGCCCTGCCCAGGCCAACACAGCTGTGTATAATTCCCCAATCATCCCTCCTCCAAACAAGATTCACTTCCTGCCCTAATTTAAACCCTTTTCAGTTGTCACTACACCCTTGCCCTTGCCTTTGTTGCCTTGCTGAGTTGCAGGCTTGTGAGTATGTTACTCCCTGTTATATTTTGTATGTGTTGTTAATGATTGTTTTGGTTGCATAGGGGGACTTGAGATAAGTTTAGACACCCCGGGGTATACATATAGTTTGTGCATTTAGACACATAGTTTTTCCCCTGTCTAGATTTTATTACATCAGTTTGACAGTGGCACCCTTCGGTCTTATTTCCTGTATTTTGTGGGTGTTCATTTGGAGACCTGTCTAGGAGGGGGTTTTACCGTGTTTATTTGAGGGTGCCGCTTTAATATCTCGTGCTTCCCCTATGTTATCCCGTTGTCTGTTTTATGCACTTTATAGTAAATAAAATATAACTAAGGCTACTTGCAGTGTTTGTCCGAACTCATCTTTGACCGAACCTGTCTGCTGTGATAGTTGCGACTCCCTGGTATATCAAACCCCAGGGGGAGTCGTAACACAGGACTATTCCTCAATCCACCAAGGCATCAATTTAACACCACAGGTGTTAGGCTCCAGGCCCCCCGGGGTCATACTTAGAGCAGTGATGGGCCATAAAAGCTCTTTGCACCTTAAGTGAAAGATACAACTTTCAAATATTTGATCGTATGCAATTTATGCACATCTGCCTTGTGAGGATCAACAACATCTGCTGGTTGGTGCTTCTTAAAGCCACTTGATTTGTTAAAAAAGTGTTATGAGGAGAAGTTAGCATGAATTTGACTATTATAATTCATAATAAGAGAATTTTACTCCATCATTTGGAATAACTGAATATTATCGTATGGCACCACTAGAAGTGCCTGAAATGAAGTTGTTGCAAGTTTCTAATAGAGTTTACAGGCACTTTTTGGTTGAAGCCAGTCTGGTTCATCCTTGGGTGCAATTTCAAGATGCCCAAAGGTTCCGTATAAATGTGTTTAAACAATTATGTCATTAAAAGCATGACAATGTTTAGCCATCTTGCCACTCAGGAAGTATTTTTCCATCCTAGAACAAGGGTGTCAGACACGGGTTGGTTCGTGGGCCGCTTTAACGTCAATGGGATTTAATGTGGGTCGGACAATTTTAGCTATAATATTTAGATTTTTTTTAATTTTTATAAATGGATTAAAAGAACTGGATTAAAATCCCTGAATATTCAGTTTTTATAGATCTAAAACTGTTTATTTTAGCTTTTTTAATCTATTTTTAGATTTTACAAAATGATTTTTGAACTAAAGACGCAGACAAAAAATATTAGAAAATTGCAATTATTCACTTAAAAGGGGGAAAATCAGGAAATGTAATATACATCTATACTCTTCATTTTAATTTGATCCTAAAACAGAAAGTCAGCACTCATGATTTACTTTCCGGGGCCACACAAAATGATGCGGCAGGCCAAATTTGACACCCGTGTCCTAGAACATCGTTTCAATCCAAAATGTGTATGCAAAAACCCTCAAAAATGTAAAAAAAAAAAGATATACTGTGTACATGTTTTCTAACCAATCAAAAATGCTTCTTTGAGTAAATGAGTAGTTTTAAACTATACTTTGAAGTGAATCCGATAGTCAAATTTGCCACAAAAACCCCAAACGTTAACATTCCTTCCCTGTCCAAAGCTTCTTTATAACATTTAACTCTTTGTCCTGTGCCAAAAAGAGGCTCCTTTTGATTTTTTAACAAAGTTTCCACCACCATCTTGGTTGGCAAGTATTGACAAGAAGGTGGGTGGGTTAAGGTGTTTGATAGACAATGGCTGTACAGGCTGTTTATCATAAATACAGCCTTAGCCCAGAGAGGTCCATCTGCTTTGATTTTATTTAGTGATTCCCCCCAGGGACCCCCGTGCTGGCTGCGAGAATAACAATACTCGGGCCCATCTGTTCGGGCAGAAGCAGCCCGGGCTAAATTACGGCACGCTACGAGCAGCGGGCATATGCCATGGCATAAAGCTACAAGAGGGCATTGTGTGCCAGCTGTTGTGTTGACAAATACTTATCTGGCACTTCTGAAGTCAGCGCTAAGCTAAGCTGTGAGGTACTGCGCTAACACTAGGCTTCGGCATGAATAATACATGCTAATTTCGTAGAGGATATCACTTTGTAAGAGATTGACTGGGGATTTGGGTCACTATGTAAAACATTAAGGAAATCGGGACCAAAACAAGACTTGTTATGAGACTACTGTATTTTCATGACTATAAGGCGCACAGCATTATAAGGCGCACCCTCAATGAATGACATTTTTTCCATATATAAGGCGCACTGTATTGTAAGGCGCACTGTATTGTAAGGCGCACTGTATTGTAAGGCGCACTGTATTGTAAGGCGCACTGTCTATTTTGGAGAAAATGTAAGACTTTAAAGTGAGCCTCATACTTGTGAAATTACCGCAATTGCTATTGACTTCCAGGTATGAAGACTCACTACACAGTCACTTCTAGAGCCAGCCATTGTTGATGTTTTGGATTTTTTTGAATTAAATCTTGCAGTGGGGGAGGAGCTATATGATGTAAGATGTTGTAAACTAAGATGGCATCTGCATATTTAACAGTATTGTTTCAATTCAGGCGTTTGTTTTTTTAATATCTGACAGTGGTTTTTCGTTTTTGGTTTTCTGTTTTTTCCATATATTAGGCGCACTGGATTGTAAGGCGCACTGTCTATTTTGGAGAAAATTCAAAACTTTTAAGTGGGCCTTATAGGTACTCAATCGTGGCACCATTGTTGATTACCCAAACCTTTGAAGACACTTAATAAAAAGGGGAACGGTCCTAAACAGCAAAGTGGTCAATTGAATTATACATGCTGATTGACTATAAATGCCTCTACCTTTTTGTTTCCGGAAATCAACGCAACTTTTCCCATGGGAATAACCAGTTAACCAGAATGGATGGTAGGCCCTGTTTTTTTTCTTGTTTTTTTTTTTTTAAAGATTTGCAGCAAGGAAATCAAAATAATGAGGTTATGCTCTTAATCTTTTGTCATCCTACTGTAAGAATAACAACCTGTGTTCATATGGTTATTGTGTGTTAACAAGTCAGAGGATCATCCCTGCTAAACAGGCTTTGACCCCCACCCAGGCCCACCAGCTCATCCTGTTAGTAATGATCGTGACAAATACCCTTATGTATAACAAGGTTTTCCTTGGCAATCAAAATTCTTGATTTCTTTTGGAACAATGTAACCAGTATGCATACTTCCAAAAAAATGAATAAAAATATAAGTGAAAATCATTATGATGTAACCAGTGCCGGAATTAATGGGACATGGGGCCAGGGGCTAGGAAAATGATCAGGGCCCCCTACACGGATACAAACTATAGATAGCACATAACATTAAAATTAGTTTGATGAACTAAAATCTATGTAATAAATATAAGAATAAAAAAATCAACTGACGACACACATGTTGCGACACCTTTCAAATAACAGTGAAATACGATAAGCCACAGGTGTCAAAGTGCCGGCCCGGGGGCCAAATCTGGCCCGCCGCGTCATTTTGTGTGGCCCGGGAAAGTAAATCACGAGTGCCGACTTTCTGTTTTAGGATCAAATTAAAATGAAGAGTATATATGTATATTACATTTCCTGATTTTCCCCCTTTTAAATCGATAATCGTAATTTTTTAATACATTTTTCTGTTTTTAGTTCGAAAATCGTTTTGTAAAATCTAAAAATATATTTTAAAAAAGCTAAAATAAACATTGTTTTAGATCTATAATAAACTGAATATTCAGGGATTTTAATCCAGTTCTTTTAATCCATTTATATAAAATACAATCTAAATATTATATCTAAAAAGGTCTGGAAAAATGGGGCTGAATTATGCTTTTTTGTACAATAAATCAATGCTAACTCACCTCTACTGTTCCCCCATCTTTACCACAGACCACAGAGATGCTCAAAAGTCCTCAAAAGCCACTCCCAGGAAACTTCCTTTCAATGCACCTGTCATCCAATGACAAAACCTATATCAAAACCTCTCCAAAATGTGAACAAAAAAAAACAGACAAAAACTCACCTAACTGCATAGTTTCCCCTGAGCAGATGCTAAATAAACTGCCATGCCAACACGCTGTCGTGTTGTACACTTCCAAAAAAATGGCATTTATTTAGCCAAACGTACAGCAAAATGACCTACAGCAAATTCCACCTGTTACATTTGTGCACAATGGACAAAAAACATAGCAGTAGCAAATAAACAAAAAACTTTCCTGTTCTCAAGACATCTTCTGAAGTCATCAGTGCCGAAATGCATCAAAAGTTCCTGCAAAAAAGTGTAAACAACCCAAAAATAAAGGATTCTACACCGCCATCTTAGTCTAACTTGTTGTGTCAGTAGTTGAAAACCTGCCAGCAATCATCAGCAACCCTGTTTTATTTCCTTAAAAAGGGACAAACATTGTTAGATAAAATAAATAATATATGATCACACATATTCTCTTGTATTAGTCTTTTGCGAGTCACGTCATGAAAAAAGGCGGCGAGTTTAGGGGGCGCTAACTCCCCAAAAAAAGGCTTGGTAAACAAAGATGGTGGAAATCCATGGGTAAATCATGTTGGAAATCCGCGGGACAAACACTCTACACGTTAAAAGCCATAGAGCAAATTTTGAATTCAGTAACGCACAACACAAAGTATTTTCCCGACCAATAAATTAGCTTTCTCCTTAAGTTTTTTTTTTTTTTAACCTTAGCAGGATTTGAAGCCCAAGTGTAGCTTTCACCAAGGTGGGTGGGGGAGGGGTTACATGTGTAGTCAGATGTTACAATGGCTAAATTTGTTTTCTGTAACACACACTTTTCAGTAATACAAAATCTTGTCGGAAAAGAGTCATAAACGCATGGTTTTCGCCAATGAGGTGTTATGAAGTGCTACCGACTTTCCCGCTTATTAAGACGAGTGGGACGTCGTGCTTTTACCCCTTATAGAGCACTTATTTAACTTATGGGTTGGAATTTATAGAGGACAGGAAAGAATAGGGTATGATCTAGAAGTTTTTGACATTTTTTTTATGTATTGAAGGCGTAACATGTCCAATCAACTTTGACTGGGAAAGTTGGCGCTTCAAAAACAAAAAAATAATAATAATAATTGGCATTTAATTAAATTAATTGGACGTCTATCCTTGCAAATGGCTGCCAAAGGCCTTCACCAACAAGGTGTATTTAAATTCATGAATTTTTTAATTTAGGATTATTTTTATTTATATAAATTAACATAAAAAATAATCTAATGAAAACGAGGCAGCCACATAGTGGGCAACATCACATTTTAGGTCAAATAAGCCACATTTCTATACCAATGGCAAGCGTGAAATACTATGAAAATCAACCAAAAAAAATAAAAATACTTATAAAAAAATATATAGAAAAATAAAAATTATAGTAATGATGAATAATTACAAAAATAAACATCATAATATAATTAAGACCCGGCGTCCCATCACATATGGAAGCTACAGTTATATATACCCAAAAAGTTAGAATAGTGACTCTATGACATAAAATCTGATGGTCCCATAAGTGGATGCCAAGATTAACTTTTATTCTGAAATTACCCCAAAAAAGCTACTCAATAAAGGGTTAAAGGTTACCTCCCACTTCTTTTTCAACCCCCAATCTTTGAAATCCTTCTTGAGCTTTGCAAAGGCTCAACAGAACGATATACAGAGAGAAACTACGTAGGACGACGTGAAGAACACAACAACACTTGAACAAAAGCACAGTGCAAATAAAGCCCACCGACAACCCACCTCTCCCCGACGAGAGTCGAGAGGGTTAACTCCAAAAACCAGGCCCTGGCAAGTGTTTTTTTGTGTGTTTTTTTTTTCCATTGTGGGTCTTTCTGGGAAGTGTGTAAGCAACCCTGAGGGAGAGGGAAAGAGGGAGGGCCCCCGGAAAGAGGATGACGAGGAGGATGGAAGGTGTCGGGGTGGGCTGGTGGGGAAGTGGGAAAGGGGGGCTACTTGTACAGGCTCATGGTAGGGCTCTGGTACATGCACATGTAGGCGTCGCACAGTAGTCGTCGGGCTTGCCCTTGGATGCTCTTGGGGTCAAGCGTGTGCAGCTCCTCGGGCGTCATCTTCAGGTAGGCCTCCACTTCGGGGCATGGTGACACCTGCGGAATGTTGAAGCCGTTTTGGCCTCCTGCCGGAGAAACAGCAGAGGCGGAGAAATCAGCAATGAATGTCATGTTTCAAATGGATTGTTTTAATTTTTAGATTGTTTACTTATTTGGGGGTTTTGTTATGGGGGTGTGTTGCTAAAATTTGGTGAAATAATCTCATAAATTTGATTAGGCATGGAAATACAATTTATTTTTCTATTTTAATTCTAATTTGTTCAATCCATTAATATTTAATGTTTATTTTTTTATAATTTGAGTTTATTTATTTCCTAATGCATATTGTTTGCATATGATTTCACAGAATTTTTTAATGTTTTTAAATCAATTTGTTCCCATTTTATATTTTATTTGATATTTAGTTAGTTAATTATGTACTATTGATTTCACTACATTAATCTAATTGAAATATTTTTTTATATTTTTAATGATTTTGATAAGGTCAAATTAGATTTTAGATAATTTTCTTTTGTTATGAATACTTAAATTTTCTGTCAAATTTAATCTCTCAAAAAGAAATGAATTTTTCAACACTAATTTGAACACGATTGAAAAAAAACAGACTAAAAATTTAGTCTTTAGTCTTTTTTTCCATATGCAAATTGATGTAATTTGCTCATAGACAAATTACAACACTTTTGGCGGAATATCCTTTTTATGAGATTAAACAAAGCTTTAAGATGAGAAAAATAAATCATCACCATTAAACCATGTGTCATTTAATATAGTGTTATTTTTAACAATTAGAATTATTTTATTTCAGTGCTAAATATTAAGTTTTTAACTTTTGCAGTAACACTGATGACAATGATAGCGATTCCTCAAAAAACAGGCTCGCAAAGTCACAACTTACCATCTCGGTCAGCCATACTGTCAAAAAAGAGCCAGGAGGAGGGGGCACTGCCATACTTGACGAAGGCCACGTAGTGACTGGTTTCGATGCACAGAACGGCAAACAGCTCCATCGTCTGGCGTGGATACGTGCCCTGGTGCCCCCCACATTCTTGCAGCTCCTTGGGGACGCACAGCTTGCCGTGCCGATGAGTTTTTCTCCTCGGGTGGAGGTGGACCTAAAATGTGGTGCAAGCAAGAGATCAACGCTAAAGCATATACAGGCGGATTTCCATACATTTTAAGAACACCAAGTGAATAACTCTTACAAAAAAATATGCAAAGTTGGCAATAGGGGCTCAATAGAACATAATATTAATAGTCTAAAGTGAAATTTATTCTGGGGAAGCGTGCGTGAGGGGGGAAGGGTTATTATATGACAGAAATATATAAACATTAAATTAGTAATTTTAGATGAATAGTTCCAATCCCACCATTATTGTAGGAAAATTCAGGGCCATAATTAGATTAAGAAAAGATGGAAGAAATGTCATTCATAAAAAAAAAAAATTGAGGGTCTTTGTTTTATGCAACCAAATTCAAATTTTCTAAAAATTAGACCATTTATTATTGGTTTTATAATCATAATTTCAAACTTGAAGAGGAAACAGCGGAGCCAAATTCAGCACTGCCTCATTTCTTTGGGTTTGGCGCCATCACATGGTTAATCTTACTCTACTTGCATTGCAAGGTTTGAATCATTTGGAGGTCAAAAAAGTTGTGACCACTTTTCAAAACCGTTCACAAGATTCACGGAGGGTGCTGGAGCTAATCCCAGCTAACTCAGCACACCAGGCAGGGGACAGCCTGAATTGGTGACCAGCCAATCACAGGGCACACGGACACAAAAGACAACCACTAATACACAGCTACAAGCAATTCACAATGTTCAACCAGCTAACATACAATCCAAGTTTTTAGGACGTAGAAGGAAACCGGAGAACTTGAAGAAAACCCACACAAGCCCAGGGAGAACATGCATACAAAATACAGTGAGAACCATCCTGGAATCGAACCTTAAACCCCAGAACTGCAAGTCTAACAGGCCACCTAAATGCAATTCATTTGCTAATCAATCAGTTGCGTGACCGGATGTTTGGTCGCCCGTCTTTTGGTCCCTTTTGGTCGCCGGTCAAATGTACTTAGATATTAAACTCTCTCTCTTAGATATTAAACTCTCTCTCTTAGATATTAAACTCTCTCATGAATATAATTTTGAGAGCTGGCTTCAACAGTAAACTCTCTGTCACCATTTGACCGGTGACCAAAAGGCCCGGCGACCAAAAGACCAGCGACCAAACGTCCGAGCACCATCAGTTGATGCATAGTGGCCTTGCTAGTTTAACGACCGATGGCAGCAATAGACTGGATGTCACAAAGTTCAATATTTATAAGGGTTGATTGACATAATGCAATAGAAACCATGACTACAATGCACCTTGGTTTGAAAAGTGAATGAGTGAGTGTGATACCTGCGTATTGCACTTTTCACAGAACTGCTTAATCTTTCCTGCTGTGATGTCTCCGTCATCATAGCAGTCTCTGCACTCGTAGAGGGCCAAACCTCCGCAGATTCGACATTCCCTGGGAGCTGCAAGGGAGGAAAACAACTAAGTCAGGTCATACAATTCTGCGTTGTTTCATTACAAAGTCAACAGACAGAACAAGGGGGGAGGAGGGAGGGGCATTGTATAGTAGTCGCCGACTCACTGTCTTCCAGAAGATCTGTGATGTCTAACTCCAACGAGGGGAAAATCTTGTTAAACATTTTGAAGTCCTTGCCAAAGCGCGGCATCTGGATGATAAGGCAGGAAGGAGCCTGAGGGGCAGGGGAAAAAACAGAGGAGAGCCAAAGCTTATTATCATTGGAGAAAGGAAGGAAAAAAACGACATCGACGAGAGGTGGTTAGGATTTGAACATGCGTGACCGATCAGTCTGTGTTTCGTTTTTTTTTTTTTTAAGCAGGTATATCAGGGGTTGGGAACCTTTTTGAAAGAAAGAGCCTTAAACAATTCCTATTTTCAAATGTTATTCCTTACGAGCCATACTCACAATTTAAAAGTCAAAATACGTGGAATTTTGCAGTTATTTTATCACTTTTAAAGTACAAAAAGTCAAAATTTCTTTGACAATGTTGTTATGCTGTTGCTAATCAATGAATATCAATGAGTTCAATGTGTATCAATGAAATCAATGTCACAGTCCCGACATGACATTCCTATTGGTGCATTTGGGACTCGGCTCTCTTACCATTGGTTTCCATATTTTAGCTAAGAGCCATATGCACCGATCATAAGAGCCGCATGTGGCTCTCGAGCCATAGGTTCCCTACCCCCTGAGGTATATGATCGCTTTACACTTGGAATTTGTCATATTTGATTGTGCTACGTTCAAGAACGGTGGAAAAGAAGAGAACTCGGATAGAGCCAAGTTATCAGTTGGAAAATACTACTAAAATACAAAATAAAGGATTCTAAAATATCACAATTTTTAAGAAGACTTCTCCTGCCTTTGTGGGGTTTTTTTTATCAATGCAGAATTGGAGCGATTAAATATAAACATGTGATGGTATTTGACGACTCTTCTTTGGATATTTGTCTCTGGAATTGAGGGCAAAAAGTATTATGACGTCTTTTTAAATGAGAGGGAATGTGCAGTCAGCTTTATGATTTGTCTGTAGCTGAGAAGAATTGACTGTTGAATTTTTAAGTTATAGCAAGAAACTCTTTTGCGTCCGTCTTTTCTGCTGCCAAGATTTTTGGGGCTTTTTTTCCCCCGCTCTCGTTAAGCCTCCCTGATGAGAGAGGTTCTTTTCCTCGTGTCCAAAAAGCCTCGCTGGCATAGTAGATGAGTTCAGCAGACATGGCAATCATCCACCCGTTGACTACGTTGTAGCAAGCTATGCAGTAACATGTAGACCAAGGGCGCCAGACTCGGGTTGGTTCGCGGGCTGCTTTAATGTCAACTTGATTTCATGTGGGTCGGACAATTTTAGATATAATATTTAGATTTTTTTTATTTTTTATAAATGGATTAAAAGAACTGGATTAAAAGTCCTGAATATTCAGTTTTTTATAGATCTAAAACAATGTTTACTTCAGTTTTTTAATGTATTTTTAGATTTTACAAACTAAAAAACTGAAAAATTTGATAAATTTACAATTATTGATCCAAAAAGGGGAAAATCAGGAAATTTAATATACATCTATACTCTTCATTTTAATTTGATCGTAAAACAGAAAGTCAGCACTCATGATTTACTTTCCTGGGCCACACAAAATTAGGCGGCGGGCCAGATTTGTCCCCCGGGCCGCCACTTTGACACGTGATGTAGACATTCGGATTTGAATGCAGTCAGAAACCTTTTGAAATACTGACCTCGGCAAACTTGAGGTCACTGTTGATGAAAGACCACTCCAGGAGCTGTTGGATGGTAGGAACTCCGACCTTATCTTTTTTGTCCATGAATATCTGGTAAAAATAACAGTCCTGCACCTTCTGTCCCGCTGACCTGAACAATGAAATTGAGAAAACTAAGTTTTTTTTTCAATTTCTGTGCGTTACAAACTGTAATGCAACTAAAAAATTAGGATTAAATTTGATTCACCATGTTATAGACCATAGATTTATTCGTTTTTAGTTTTTATGATGATCAGGTAATGACAAAAATAATATATTTCCTTTTTTAGTATACTTAAACAGTAATACATATTGTTTTGTAATATTGTGAGTTATTCTGAAAGTAAACAACAACAAAAATGCGAAATATTGAACTTAATAATACTGTTGACCCCAAAAAAATATTGGCAAATCACATTGATTATTGCAAAGAAAAAACACTTGAATAAATTGGAATTGGCCATTTATAGTGTTATCTTGACTAATTAATAACAAGTTTTTACAGTAATCAGTATAAGAAAAGTACAATTCAATTAATTCAGTTACTTAATTTTTAAAAAATGCAGTATTTAATTAAAACTTCTGTTCCAAGTTGTCAACTAACATGCAAAACAATCCTTGTTCCACTAGATGGAGCTCAATCTTCATATCCCCTCACCTTAGTTTGAGCAAAGGGTCCACTCGCAGTATATGATGGAACAGTATGTTGAGGAACTCTTCAGGATCTGCATCACATAAAGTAACTCTAAGATTAAAAACAATTAAAAGTGCGAGTACAATTATCATATCATTTTTTCTCCGTTCTGACCTTTTTCTTCAGAAGTGAAACCACTGGCAGCTTCGACTTTTTCCAAGATCCTCCTGAGTTTCATAACTTTGGTGGCGCACACATACCCGTGTCTGAATGAGAATCACAAGCACTGAAGGACTTCTAAGCGGTTTCAATTTTCTTTAGAGTAATTGCTTTTTTGTTTGTTTCAGTTCCTAATAATCAGCAAAAAAAATCCACTCACATGCGCAGGGGGTTGACTATTTCAGTACGTAATAGTTCTTGGGTTTCTCTGTAATACTCCACGTCTGTCTTTGATCGTGGTCTTAGGAGTACTGTGTCCAGTACAGAGCTGAAGGAAAAGAGACTGCAAAACAAATGCAAGTCATTAGCAAAAAAAACTATTATGTTGGTTCAAAAATGTGGAAAAATATATATTATTGGCTGTATATAAATGCAAAACTGTGTGAACTATAAGGTCTTATCAATACAATCTCCTTTGACGTAATACATATTCATTCAGAATTAAACGTAATCTTGGTATAATCTCCAAAACAAATTTAGTATAATATCTGCATAGTGATTTTCAAAACTGTCAGAATGCCCTTTGGCAATGCAACAACCAAAGCCAAAACAATTCACTAATAAAGCTCAGCCTTAGGGCATTGCCATTAAACAAGTGCTGCTTCTCCAATCGATAAAATTACAAAGTACAAAGATGAAAGGTGGTGTAAAATGTAAAGAAAATAAAAATAGTGCTAACCAGAAGAGGGTTGAATCCAGATAGCAGGAGTTATAGTGACCCTGGATGCCTTTCTTCTTGCCGACCATGACGTCCAGGCCATCTGTCTCGCTGCGGGGTGGGGTATTCTCGTGTACAATCTCGCTTAAGTAACCCCCAAAAGCTGCATGAAGATAGATTTCAATAATCTCAACATAAATAGCATTTCAATCACGCACCTAAACTCTATACACTTTATATCAGGTGTTGTCTATGTGCACTTTTTGCATGGCAATGCGCTCGTAACATAACAAAAAAAATGAACTTGGATGACAATGTAAACACTCAAAAATAAGTTTAATCTAACCTAACACTAAACTTAATTCTTATTTTGTTTGACATTTTAATACCTTTCTTCTCCCGGGTTGGCTCTATTTGGCCCCGCCTCCACACTGACGTTCAATCACTATCAAGGGATGTTTGATTTTGTATTCCCTTCAAAATATTCCAAAAATAATGCACACAAATTGTCTCACAATAGGATAACGCACGACCACTTGCAATGAGAAGTAGTATACTCCTCTCGTATTAGCGATCGATCCCCCATTTTGCACTGACTAATGGGAAAAAAAACACTGAAAAAAATGCAACGCTCCGCCCAGTGCTCGCCAGAGACATTACATGAGGGAGTTGCGGGGAGACAGACATTACCCATGATGTTCTTATAAGCGTCCGCTCACTGCTCGTGTAACAAAATTTGTCTTATCTCAAGATAAAATATCTGCTCCAAATTTTACTCTTATCTCAAATTGCTCCTATTACCGGGCACTCGTATATTGAGGTACCACTGTACTGCAATTGTCCATTCAATCGAGCATGAATTCCCTAATGAGACGCCCTTTTTAGGAAACACTGACGTTGGTAATATGTAGTTATTTATTCCTAACAACTATTTACGTACTAGCTGGCGCCCCCATCACCATTGAGCTGCCTAATCAGGATTTATGTGATCTAAACCTAACTATGCTTACTGTGTGGAAAAAATGCGTTTTTAATTGTCCACGGGACTAAATGTGAAAATAGTTTCTTGGTGGCACGAGAACAAGGGGGGAAAGACAAATAAAAATTGCAGCTCGTCTCAAAGTGGCTTTCTATCCAAACTTCCTTAAATTATTACATTTATTAAAAGTATATATATTGTTGTAAGTCCCAGTCTCATCTGGTATAAGTCTTGTTATAAATCACGTGTTCTGGCATTTAATAAATGACTCACCGATAGAGTTGCAGCGTTCAATAGGGTTTGAGGAGTGATGCAGCGACGGGAATCGGGAGTCAGGCCGGCAGCACTTCAGCTTCACGAAGAGGGCCTTCTTAGGGGGGCAATTGAAGTAGCGCGTACCTTTGAAGGTGCCATCGGTGCAACCCGGGCATTCCTCTTCCTGGAATGTAACATAAAGGAATAAAACAGGGATTAGCAGATGAGTAATCTCTACAGGGGAGGAAATTTGTTGGATTTGAACTATAGTTACTCTAGTTTGGGAAGATATTGAGAAGATGCAGAACTACATGCTTTCTTATAGTATAATGTAAACATTTATATTTTAACAACATTGCGACAAACCAAAATAAAAAAATAATTAATAAAATATTCTAATTAAATATATATATAAATTATAAATAAATATATTCAATATATACAAATAAATAAAAATAAATAAATAATATATATGTGTGTATATATATATATATATATATATATATATATATATATATATATATATATACATATATATATATATATATATATATATATATATATATATATATATATATATATATATATATATATATATATATATATATATATATATATATATATATATATATATATATATATATATATATATATATATATATATATATATATATATATATATATATATATATATATATATATATATATATATATATAAATTTAATAAATTAAATATATTAAATAAAAATATTAGAAATAACACAAAAAACAAAATAGCTCAATTTATCAAATTATTGGGTGAACAAGTTTATCCACTGGATAAGCTTGTATATGTCAAATACATTATTTAATTTTTTTTCCCACAGGCAAAAAAGGATTTTACCTTTTATTGACATTTTTAACAAATCAAAAAAACATCTAAAAGGGCGTTTGCATATTAAATATAGGTTCTCACCAGCTCCAGCCCTGCCAGTGGTTCCAACAAGCCCGGAGGAAGACCCACCCAACGGATAACGCCACACAGAGGGGGATTCTCCTTCACCTCCACCAAGGAGCCCACCTCCAGACCGATCTGTCTGGTTGGCGTTGCGGGCCGTGGCGAGGAAGGGGTCGAGGGCGAATTTGCCTCGGCCTGCTCCCCCATTACCGACTGGACGGAGAGAGAAAGTGGCCCGTGGCTCATGTTGTCCAAGGGTCCGCTTTTGCGGTTCAGGCTGAAGGGCAGCGAATGGAACTTGTTGTCACTGGCTAACGAGGCCGCCGGGGGGACCCTACTGGGTGGGGGGGAATCGTTGAAGTCGGGGGGCGTTTCAGTGAGTGACTTTGCTGGGTCTTCCCCAACTGAAGGATGAAAGGAACATGTGTTATGTACTAGTAAGCATAGTATTTGTAAACAAGATTTACTGATTAAAATTGAGTAAAAATGGAACACAAAACGATGCCATGATTCATGAGTGGATTCCCTTTTTGGAGGAGGAGCATCATGCAACCTATTACCTGGTTTTATGCCATTTGGGACAGTACTTTTTTTCCAGGAACGTGGAATTAATCTCGAAAATTGCTCATACTCTAAACCAAGGGTGTCAGACTCGGGTTGGTTCGCGCGCCACGTTAACGTCAACTCGATTTCATGTGGGCCGGACCATTTTAGATATAATTTAGATTTTTTTTTTATAAATACATTAAACGAACTGGATTAAAATCCCTGAATATTCAGTTTTTTATAGATATAAAACAATGTTTATTAGATCTTTTTATATATATTTTTAGATTTTACAAAATGATTTTTGAACTAAAAACAGAAAAAATGATTAAAAAATTACAATTATTGATTTAAAAGGGGGAAAATCAGGAAATTTAATATACATCTATACTCTTCATTTTAATTTGATCCTAAAACAGAAAGTCGGCACTCGTGATTAACTTTCCCGGGCCACACAAAATGATGCGGCGGGCCAGATTTGGCCCCCGGGCCGCCACTTTGACACACTGTCAATCACGTTTTTTTATGTCTGGAAATAAAAAAAGTATGTTGGTATATGAAGTCTGGTTTCTTCAGCAATGATAAGATTGAATAGGCAACAACCTTTGCCAGGGGGAAAGCCAAGTTTAAGAGATTCTGTGGATTGGAAAGGTGCTAAAAGTTTGTTGATGTATCAAATTAGAAGAGACATTTGGAGTTGGAGAAGAATGACAAAAACATTATTGATTAAAAGGATAGTGTACTGCGGCCAACATCAACAAATAAATGGGGGTACCAAACTATTAAATATCTCAAACATGGAGACCTGGAATTAGCGTACCTGCAATAATAAAAACACATTGGGTGAATTGATCCGAGCTGTTTACAAAAGTCTAACAAAGAGTTACCAGTCCATGATACATCCCGTTCTTGAACCCAAGGCCAGGTAATGCCTGGATAAATACCCAATGTACGTTGCTTTTGGCTCTTTGATGTGCCATTTACAGCAAATAAGAAAAACAAGAATTTAATCGTAACCTTGCTTCAGTGTAAACAAAATGATAGGCTTTCATTCTATTTATATCAAGCGGTACCATGTAAAAGATTTGAATAAATAACAGCACTCTTCTGTGTACCTTGCTGAAATATGCTAATGAAAACATGCCGGATGAGTCGCTAAACAGTGATTCATAAATAAAACTAACACCTCACGAAGGTCATCACTTGTTTTTCAGTCATTTTACATTCCAAACAGGGGAGAATTGATGCTAATAAAACCCTAACAAGGCTTTGAATGGAAAAATACGACAATGACAACAACACGATGGAGTGAGATTCTTAAAAAAAAAAAAATGTAAAAACTCACCGCTAGTGGAAACCCAAAAATAAATAAAAAAGGCTTGGGCTTAGACCTTTAAAAATGCTTTGGCCAACAAATACTGATTTTTGCAGCACTGGGCATTGATAAAAAGCCTTTTCATCAACAACAGCCACACCATGCAAGTGGGATATGACATCATAAGTGGTGATAGAGGGGACAAGACTGTAGTGAAGGTCTATGTGGCAAGCTACTGCGACTGATTGGGCATTTTTTTTACTACACTATGTAACCAACTTTGCAATTCCTTGGTAATTCAAAGGCAGTACAGAAAATAGTGTCTACAACCCTAACAAATTGAATTAAATGAAAAGAGCCTATGAGAAACAGCTTCAAAAGTGGGTCTTCCAATTGCAGGATGTGTGTGGGCGTCAAGTGAAGCCAACCTTCAGCTGTTAATCAAGATTCTTGCATAATAATTTTTTTAAACGTTTTTCACGCCTTTTATGGAAGGGAAATAAAACACGAACTGCGACCAGTTATTTTTTAACCCTTCCTTTTTTACTAAATATCTTACCTCAAACTGTCGTATTTGAAGTAGAGTACATAAGCTAAGGGTGTCAGACTTGGGTTGGTTCGCGAGGGCGCTTTAACATCAACTTGATTTTATGTGGGCCGGACCATTTTAGATATAATATTTAGATTTTTTTTTTTATAAATGGATTAACATCCCTCAATATTCATTTTTTATAGATCTAAAACAATGTTTATTTTAACTTGTTTTAATATATTTTTAGATTTTGAATGATTTTTTATCTAAAAACTGAAAAAAATTATTTAAAAATTACAATTATTGATTTAAAAGGGGGAAAAACAGGAAATTTAATATACATCTATACTCTTCATTTTAATTTGATCCTAAAACAGAAAGTCGGCACTCATGATTAACCTTCCCGGGCCGCACAAAATGACACGGCGGGCCAGATTTGACCCCTGGGCCGCCACTTTGACAGCTATGACATAAGCGCTGTCACTTTTTGCAGGTATGAAAAATGAATTCATAAATAAACTATCAATTGACTACAGTATTGAGTACTACACGGACCTTCTGAAAAAAAAATGCCAAAGGGATGCTCGGTCAGAAACAGGAGCTTGCCAACAAGACGTTTGACAATTATCGGATTGCCGTAATTTTACCTTCGTCAATGTACCATGTGCTTTTGGATTTGGACTGCACGGGTGGGTCAACAGAGCTGCCATTTAAAGTATAATAAAACTCAGACTTGGTCCTACTGCCACATTGATGAGCTAACCCTGGAAATAACAAGTAAACCACAACTCAGACGATGTACAGAAATGTGCACGTGTACGTGAAATACTGAAAAAAGAGACTATGACCAATAGAGGGCAGCACTACGGATAAGAAAATTCGGATAATATCGGGAAGGGAAGAAAACACAGAGAGAAAACACTTCAAATCAGGGTAAATTTGATTGTTAGAAGCCATTCACACGTTTTTGTCAAAGAAAAATGAGTTCCGGAGAGTCACAAAAAGATAAAAATGACTGATTAAATTAAAAGTTAGAAGATATGTCGACAATTTCAAGTCTCGGAGGCTCGGCTTCATGCTACTTAAGTTGTTGTTATCACAGCACTGCTTTAGAGAGGTGGTTTACATTGCTTAAAATGTTATATTACCCATGTATCCTCCTATAGAAATGCAATTTTGCTTGATGGTGTTGTTTGGAAACCAGAATTCAGCTAAGTTGCCATTTTAAGCTAAATAAAAAGAATATTGGGAGCACCTTTGCTTTTGGGTTTGCTTTGGCCAGAGGATGACTTGTCGTTGTTGTTGTTGTTTCCTCTGGGAGCAAAAGTGTGCTTTTGCAGCCTTGGGTCTTGCGTTGAATAATCTATGGAAATGAACATAAACAGTCATCATTAGAGGAATCTACAAAATACAGGTATTTTAAGCCATACAAATAAACTATAACATATTTGTAGTATATAAATTGAGCCTGTTGAATGTTAAACAAATGGTTAAAAATGTTCTTTCATAGTCACTTCTCTTAAAAGCCATTTTTGGCCAAAAATGTTTTGCATAATATAAAAATTGAAAATAAATCTTCCCAAGAGTGCCAAAGACAATATTTAGTCTTATTAATTCACAATGTTTTGGTTTTGCAAATATTCTCACAAGAGAATATTTGTATAATCACTGCTTTAATTTGCTTTATAACTGTTTAAGTGGTTGTTTTTTTTAATCACCTGCAGGTAAAATTAAAATAAAATACTTAAGGCGCAAAATCAGGAATATTCCAAGTGGAATCAGTTTATTCCTGGCGGGAATACAGCATTTATTATAATTCAACTAACAACCAAAAACCTCTCCATTTACTTATTATTAACCGTATTTACACGACTATAAAGGCGCACTGCATTATAAGGCGTACCCACAACGAATGACATTTTAATTTTTTTGCCATATATAAAGCACACTGGATTATAAGTCGCCCTGTCAATTTTGGAGAAAATTTCAGACTTTTAAGTGCGCCTTATAGTCCTGCAAATACAGTAAGCTTTTTGTTCCTTTTTTAACTGCTTCAAAGTTATTATGCAAAATTTACTTACTCTAAAATACTCACACCATCATATCACAGATATTTTTTTTATTTTAATCCTGTATACTTTTTAACTTTAGGTGAGCAATTTCAAACATTACTGTTAACTTTCCCCACTACATAAACACATAAACATGCCAACGTGGCAAACAAAGACTTGAGTATTTCCCCTTTTAAACCCAAGCTAGGCATTGGCACAAAAGACTCAGTGTTGTTAGCCTTCTAAAAAAACAAAGAAGCCAAACTGACACACAAACAACAATTCTTACCAAAGAAAAAAACCTCACCTGGCATCACGTCACAGATGGGTACAAGTCGAGTGTGTTCCGAACTAGCGAAGTTACACAGCAGCTTCCCATCAAGCATTCCGTCCCACTCGCCTATTGGATTGTCCTGTAAGAGTTGCAGCCATGAAAACGAAGTAACCCCTCTGGGTCTTAACACTTTATCCAACACGCTTGCATAGTGATAACCCAGTTGTTCGTCATCCCTGCATTAGCTTCTCCTTCTGATTCAGATCCTCCTTTTAGCCGTAATCCCTCCTGCTAGTACAACCACCGTGCTATTCTTCCCGCTGGCAGTTTGCAATCCAGCACAACGTCGCAACAGTGTGGAAGCGAGCTGGCGAGAGGGCAGGGCGACGTGTTCTCCCAATTAGTTCCTTGCTTGCTTACTCGCTTGTCCCTCGACGCGCTACCGGGTCATACCACTGGTAGAACCACCACCCCCCGACCCCCACCCCATCGAGAGTGACAGCCTCCACGTCTCGGTGTGGGCAGTTGATGCGATGCGCGACGTGGGCTCGCTGCCACGGTTAACAATCGGCATTCAAATGCCGGCGTTTGGTGCTCCAATCTCTCTACGAATGACCACAACAGCACTCCCGACCTGACAACAGTCGTCATAGTTACCGGTTACGCTGATCCTTGGCAACAAGAACATATTCTTTAAACAAGCAAGTAAGCAGTCTTAGAGAAAAGTGATCATGCTGAATAATATTTGAATTGATTGCAGATATATATATATAAATAATATATAATAAATAACTTAGGGGAAATAATACAACCTAAACTAGCATAGATGTTAGAAAACAGTTGTAGAAAACAAATTGATTTACATTGTGACTGATTTATTATATTTTTGCATCTTTTTAAGTGACTTTACATGAATGTTTGTCTCTCTTTTGGATACCTTTCAATGCATTTTATATGCATTTGGGGGGCTTTATAACTTCCCTATTAATTTATTAATCATTTAATGAGGCCACCTGTATCTGCCATGGAGGAATCCTTGTCCATCGATGTTCGAAAAATATTTCAAGATCATTTTAGTTTGGACAGGACAATCCTTTGTTAATAATACATATGAACAAATCAAGAAATGGGACTAAAAATTAACCTAATGAGACATGTTTTTTAATAGATATAAAACAATGTTTATTTTAGCTTTTTTTATATATATTTAGATTTTACAAAAGGATTTTTGAACTAAAAACAGAAAATATGGATTAAAAAATGACACTTATTGATTTAAAAGGGGGAAAATCAGGAAACAAAATATACATCTATACTCCTCATTTTAATTTGATCCTAAAACAGAAAGTCGGCAAGCATCATTTATTTTCCCGGGCCAGACAAAATGATCCGGCGGGCCAGATTCGGCCCTCGGGCCGCCACTTTGACACCGTGATTTATATGACAAACAAATTATTTGGTGTTTTCTTTACTGAAGTAAGAATATTTTCATGGATTTCTAAGGTAGGGCAACTTCAAATTAGGCGCATCCACAAGTTAAAATGAGGTATTTAAGTAAACATTGATGGAAAATTATTGCAGTGAAATAGGATGAAAATATAGTTTTGGGCAATTAAGCAGAATTACTCACCATGTCAACACCGACGTAGAATCCTAAGCTCTCATTACCAGGCAGCAAATCACAAAAAATGATGGTGCCTCTTTCAGGTCCCTCACGGGTCTGTACCAGAACCCTGGAGTTGATCTCCAGCGGTGGGTAGTCCTGGTCCTCCTCCACCAGAGTGACATGATCTACATTCAGCTCACCCATGTCATCTTCGTCCTCATCATCGTCCTCCCACAGTTCCAGTTTATCCAACGCCACGAAGACACCGCATTCGTCCTCACAGCGAAACAGCTGGCGGCCCTGGAAGGAACCTTCCGTGAAGCCTTGGCCACGACCCTCCTCCTGAAATGTAGAGAAAAAAAATTTCTAGACCAGGAGTGGGCAAACTTTTTGTCCCGGGGGCCACATTGACTTAAAAAAATGACAGATGGGCCTGGTTAGCAGCACAAGATACGATACATATAAAAAAGTGCATCCGTTAACAGTACATATGAAACAAACAGAAAAAAAGGACTAAAGTATTAACATACTCATTACTCAACATTAAAGTAACAAGTATAAAGTACCCAGTAAAGTAAAAAGGAATGTATTAAGAATTAGAACTTGTTGAATGGTGTTGCATGACATGAAATATTCGGTCTATTTTGGCCCGAAACATGCAATAGTTGTATACAGTAATCCCTCGAATATCACGGTTAAAGTAGATTAAACGTGGCCGGGACTATTGAAAAATTGATAAGTAGGGTCACACCTATTAAAATATATATATATATTTTTTATACTTCAGTGGTGAGTCCTAGTAGCAACAGTGGCTTCCGCTTATGAGTTTCAGCTACGATTTTTACATATTTATGAACTTAAAATTTGTATTTTTAATTGTTTTAAATTCACAAAAATGTGAACATGACTCAGCACTGAAGTTAAAAAATAATAATAGCAGAAAAAATTGCAAAGTAATGAAGTCACAATAATCAAGTGATTACTGTACTATGTTGTTGTAATGCATAATTCCACCTCAGGGGGTGACAAAAGCTATGATCCACACTACTAAAGGTTACGAATACAATTTGACGTAATATTTGCAATGATCGTGCAGGCCAAATTTGCACCCGGGAACATGAGCCAAGATGTTTATTTATATTGAGCTGCAGCCGGCCGGAGCTGCCGTTGGCCCACTCAGTCGTAGAATAGAAAACAACATTGTGCTGAAACAAGCAAACCATTGTTGTGCTTGCATGTGTGCCACCTCTGCGGACATGTGGCACAGTGTGAGTGCTTATGTTTGACTGAAAGTTGTATTGGTGTCATGGAAATATTCTTACTCCTGTCAGCCAAAACATTGTGTACTAAAACAGTGGTTTTTTTTTGTTGTTGTTAGATTTCTCCAATGCAAACCAAATTCAATGATTCTATCATTGTAAATCGCAACAAAAAAACAACAAAGGTTAAACGCAGTTTGTAAATGGTGGGTTTTTTTAACAAGTGCGGTTTTTAATGACAAAGTCTTAGTTTTTAATTAACCACTCAAAAAACTAATTTTGGCATTTATGCTTATGTGAAGTTTACTTGTAGTTGGGCTTGGTACCATTGTATGGATACTTTAAGAATAATTCTGATCCTCTAAAAGACGGGTGTCAAAGTGGCGGCCCAGGGGCCAAATCTGACCCGCTGCATCATTTTGTGCGGCCCAGGGAAAGTCAATCATGACTTTCTGTTTTAGGATCAAATTAAAATGATTACCGATGTATATTATATTTCCTGTTTCCCCCCATTTAAATCAATAATTTCAAATTTTAAATCATTTTTTGTGTTTTTAGTCCACAAATCATTTTCTAAAATCTAAAAATATATAAAAATATTCTGTTTTCCACTTTAATGTGGAAAATAATAAAAAAAAAATGTTGTTTCCTTTTGCAATGAAAAACAAATGATTAAATAAATGATTTTTCCCTTACTAAGAAAAAAAAGCTCAAATAAACATTGTTTTAGATCTATAAAAAACTGAATATTCAGGGCTTTTAATCCAGTTCCTTTAATCCATTTATGAAAAAAAAAATCTAAATATTACATTGAAAATGGCCACAGTTCTTACCAGTAACTCCACTCCGAAGAGAATTCCGGAGAGGGCTCTGTCGGGCATCAGGGAACCCTTAAATCTCACCACACCGGGCAGAGATTCGTCCCCAGAGCGCAACTGGACGCGCACCTTGGATCCGCAGTCAATGTCGCGCACCCGCTCCAGCCGTGACTTGTTGCACAACAGGGCATAACGTTCCTCACAGTTGGTGATGGGAGAGAGCAACTCCGCCAGTTTCTCGTCCACCTCCAGGACGTCGCGCTCATCCAGACTCAACACCACGTTGATCTGGTCCAGAATGCGTAGGCTTTTCTTCCCCTTGCATGCCGGTAGAGTGCGGCCCATGCTGTTACGTTCCTGGCACGCCTGGCCGAGGCTGCCCCGGGGGATCCACAGGGTCTTCTGGGGGGGCTTCTCCACTGTGCACTCCTTCACCACCATATAGAAGTGCCAGTCCTCCCTGAAGCCCCCGCCAGGCTTTTCCTGGCTCCACAGCACCGAGCTCATGGCTGCATGCTAAGCAACGTGAGCGGCATCACAGTAACATGGTTCTGCAACACAAACAAACAATGATTAAGAGTAGTGGTGGTAACATTTTCTTTAAAAACCCATTAACGGCAATCCTCTGGTAGGGTTAGCAACACGCCATCCGTGCCATCCCTCGCTATCAAGATGGATTGGACACCTATTAGCATCAATAGCAGCTAATGACTGAAGCAACTCTGCCTGAATTATAGTTGGAAATCTACCAAAAACAAATTACAGGCATGCCCTGACATACGAGTGCCCCAACATAACAAAAACAAATTATAGTCATACCCTGACATATGAGTGGCTCAACATAACAAAAACAAATTACAGCCATACCCTGACATATGAGTGCCTCAACATAACAAAAACAAATTACAGTCATACCCTGACATACGAGTGTGCCCCAACATACAAGCAATTTGAGATACGAGAAAAAACCCAGCAAATATTTGCCTCGAGATAAGAGACACATTTTGATATGAGGATACGAGACAGCCAGGTGGGCGAGAGGTTGCTTATGATTTCAGCGCACGGTCTTTCTCGCCGCAACTCCCTCTTGCAGATATCAACGAGCACTGGGCGGGGCATAGCATTTTTTTGCATTAGTGCAGAATTCAGGGGGAAAACAATGGTTCCAAAGAAAGCTGGTGCAATGAAGGGTAGTGCGAAGAAAGGCATATGATGAAAATCGATAGATAGCATGAAATAATTGAAAAACATGAGTTGGGTATGCGTGACTGTGCTGGCTCGCCAATACTATGGGGTAGCGGGAAGTTTGGCTCGAAAGCCGCGGTGTAATACATTAACCTCTTTGCCTTGGTTATTGCACAAAGATTAAATTATGTGTAACTTGTGTAGATTAAAACTTTTTTAATTGTGTGTATAGGAATTTAAGATCATTTAAGTCGTATCTCAAGGTATGATTGTACAGTGTTCTAGTGTGTGGAAATGTATATTTAAGTACTATACATTTATTTATTTTTCATATAAATAAATAATTCACTCTTCCAGGATTGTGCAAAGCGTGCTTATGATGGTGTCACATTAATTTGGGATCCTCTATTATGATGCAATTCTAGATAAACATGTTTCCAAATAATAATAATGACGCATATCTAATTGCCTTACCTCTGTGCATTGAGGCAAATAAATAAATAGAGAAAGTGGGGAGGGGGCGTTAGAGTTTAATATCTGCTTGGCAAGCGAGCAGGGTGCGACGCATGAACGGACTTCCCCTCAAACACATGTAGTCCACAGTCAACTCGCCATAACGCCTTTATATACTGACGAATGAACGGACATTTTTTCACGATAAATTCCATCAAGGTGACATAAGAGCTTCTTGACATGATCACACGTCATGGAAAATGAAAGGAGATCAGTTAGCCTACCTGACAGCACCCCCAATCAAATAACCACCGATCACCCTGCCATCGTTCATTCTCGATTCAAAAATTAAATAAATAAATAAATACAATAAAAAACGTTAACAACACGTCATATCATACCTCTTATTTGGGCGATAGCTGAGTTGTTTTCAAGAAACGTGTCACGTCAATGTCGCCATTATTCCAATTAGGAGCAAGATCCCCAAAATCAAGCCCCAATGCAGCCGTGGTCACCTCTGCTTACCTAAGATGCTATTGCTAATGCTATGTACTGTGTAATCAGGCCAAAGTGGACCGATCTGGCAAGACAAAAACGATAACGTTACCGGGAAACCGTCGCGTTTTTTGACAAAAGCGTAGCATTAATATTTTTTATAAATAATACCGTATTCACACTGCGGCGTAAATCAGCTATATTATTTACATGACACAACTACGAGAAACATGGTGCCCTACGTCATTTAAAAAAGGCTTTCTCATTGGTCCAATGTATATTTTTCGAGATGCTGATTGGATGAATTTTCATGACCGAGAAGTGGGCGTTGTCCATTGACGACCGTGCTGCATAGATAGGATGCACCGTAGAGTCAATGTAGTAGCCTATACGCATTTGCAAACACATGATAAATTTTGTCGCAACAATAAAATAGCTAGGTAATAATAAAAACTAAAAATAGTTACTGAATTTAAAAACACAAAACGAGAAAAAAAATAATAGAAACGGATAAGATATTTGGCAAGCTTATTCCTTGTTGTGTTATTTATTAATAATGTTATTAATTAATTTCATATTGTTTGTTTTTTATAAATATACATGAAAAATAGTTGTAATTTCGTATCAAAAACACAAAAATAAAGCCAAACCCTCATTCATCTTGTATCTATTACATTTTGATGTCAAAGAATGTTTTATTTCAACAAAATAATGCATGTTCCCCTTTCAGAATGACACAGCAGCAGACATCAAATAATTCTTATTTATTGCCATTTTAATAAATAAAATTCTTTAGTGTAGAATCAGAAAATTAGTCTTGATTCTTTTTGTGTCATCTCCTCAATTTCCTCGGGGCTCATGTCATTGTTTTTCAACCTGTGAATTAAATTAAACTACATTAAATTAAGTCAATTTTATAGTAGTCTTGAGCATACAATGTGACCATGCTTGCTTCAAGTATTAAAAACAAGGTTTAAACACACACCATACTGATTTGACACATTTGTTATGCTGCAGGGCTTGGACTAAAGACTCTACTCCGTCTTTGGTGATGCAGTTTTCAGTCAACCTTGTACAGAGAAGTGAAAGAGGAAGCGAAATAAGTTACAGGGTGGAGCCCTCACACACCAAAAAGCTGAAATTATACCATAACTCCTCCAGCGACGGGCAGGTCTGGAGTGTTTTCGACAGGGCATGGGCTCCCTTGCTCCCTACCCCATTGTCAACCAAGCTGCCATAAAAAAAAAAATAATAATAATTAATTAATATCAAAAATTAATATATATATATATATATATATATATATATATATATATATATATATATATATATATATATATATATATATATATATATATATATATATATATATATATATATATATATATATATATATATATATACATACATACATACATACATACATACATGCATATAAATATATATATATATATATATATATATATATATATATATATATATATATATATATATATATATATATATATATATATATATATATATATATATATATATATATATATATATATATATATATATATATATATATATATATATATATATATATATATATATATATATATATATATATATATATATATATATATATATATATATATATATATATATATATATATATATATATATATATATATATATATATATATATATATATATATATATATATATATATATATATATATATATATACCACATTAAAAACAAGAGTGGTCCCATTCTACCATATACTTTTTTAAAAGTTTGTTTTGCTTACAAGCACCCAGATTAGAAAATATAGTCAGTATAGTAATAACCTGAAAAGCCTTCTTTTGTTCATTCACTAAAACTAATACAACTCACCCTTAAAACTGCTCTAATGAGAGTATCTTGTAATATTTGCATTTCATTTTATGAGAAAAGAAAATACTACCTTAGCCATACTAGGGTTTTACTGCCTTCGAGGGCACCAGCAATGGCTTCTGCACCTGAATCCCCAATCTTATTTCCCCAGAGCCTGAAAAAACGAGTACACATTGTACATACTTCTTGTTTATACCTGAGCAATATAAGTGTTCTATTTACCCTAAATACATCAATGAATGGTTGCACTCCAGTCCTTTCGCAAGCTGTATAGCTCCTTCCGATGTAATATAGTTGTTGCCCAGTCTGAAACAGAGTAGACCACAAATTAAATAAATAGTTTCTAGTGAAATCCCCCACACACATATTGGACAAAGACAGAATTATAAAATCTACTTTATACCGTGTATTTTATTCAAGCAGCTGCTTGTTTAGAACCAAAAGCCAATTGTTGCGCTATTGAAAAAAAGTGTCTTTTGAAAAATGGGTGTTTAACAAATAAAATATTGAGTTTACATACTTAGAAAGTGAAGAAATTCGTCTATTAGGATCGGACAGCCGTTTCTGGCCATCATAAAAAAATTCAACTCTCTACATTGCACGGTTTAGACAAACATAGCGAGAGAATCTTAACATACACACGAATCACGCATTATCATCATTATATTACTAAATGCACTCAGTATAAATATACAATTATTTTGTTTGTGTTTCCATTACAAAACTGTTAGCTGAGCAGAATATTTTAAATTATACACTTTTAAAAAAATGTGATTTACTTTGTATTTCACACTATTAAAATCTATATCTAAACATTCAAAATTCCCAGGACATACACGATGCACCAACCTCAAACTGAGGAAATTCTGCTTGGTTTTCAGCAGCTGACAAATATATTCCGTACAATCATCCGTTAGCTTGTTGTTGAAAAGTCTAAAAAGAAACATAGTTATTACCTACATCTGATACAAAAGTACTTGACACCATCATCATAATCATCATCATTCAGTGGGCCCTTAAAACTGAGACCATCCAAAAGTTTGTCCTATTGGTTTTGTATTTTAATTAAAATTTAGGTGGAGCATTAAACATTATGATGGTTTTGCTAATCTAAACAAAATGAAGCAGTTGTGTCTATCCCCCCAAAACGGCATCATTACGAGAATTCAGTCACATTATCGGGGTTGGTGGATGGGTGTTTTCCTTGTTTGTCCTGTCTACGTGACTTCTATGCAATTTTGTATGCGTGTGTCTTGAAAACTTGTCTGTGTATTTAAACCGTGTTATTTTTGTATCTTTGTGGGAGTATACTTTTGCTTTGTCTGTAAGTAATGTTTACATGCCCGCCCTGTTTAGTTTTAGTTTCAATTTTGTTCATTTTGTCCTAGTTTTTATTATTTGTATGATTATTTAACATTAAAATCCTCAGCCAAAGGCAATGCATGACAAATTCACCTAACGTGGTCAAATTTTGGTGGCTGGTCCGTTTAAAAAGGCTTTACTGTAGTACATTTTAACAAAACTTACGCAATCTTCTGGAAGTTGTCACACTGGATTCCCTTTGCGATCAGTTTGCGTATCCCTTCATCGGTGATGTTATTATTTCTAAGGCTGTTGAAGGCGTGGACATCATATTATTTACATTAAAAAAAAAACACATCACGGTGCAATGAGACATTTAGATGCTCACTAGAGAGACTTGCAAATATGCAAACAAGGAAGTAGCTGCTCCACTCCTACGTCGCCCATGCAGTTGTTGTCCAGCTGGATTCCCGCAGGCCTTCTCAAGTGCTGGAGCACAAAAGCCAAAGCTGCACACTCCACCGGTCCAATGTTGCAGTACGTTAGCTTCAAATGGTCCACCTCCAGCTTGCTTAACGCTTCCTCGGCTATTTGGTTCTCCCGCATCTCGTAAATGCACTTGACAAGCCAGACAAAGCCAGGCATGGCGTGCATGCTCTTTTTTTCACCCTCAACTGGCTTGGGGATGGATTTGAAGTGCTTTTGCATGCCTTTGTGGAGGCAGCGAACCACCTGTTGCGCTTTCCTATCGACTAACGGGGTTGGGGTACAGTTGAGCCACAGGTGCCGGTGTCTCTGGGAAAGAAGGCCAGAGACAAAAGTGGCGGTAATTTGTAAATTGGGGGCTTCGGTTAGACCTCCTTGGTGGTCGGCGGACAAGCAGAGGCCGAAGCAGGTGAAGTCCGGGTATTTAAATTCAAACAGCCCAGCAACAGTTGAGCGGTTAGCATTGTCGGATAAGACGACGTAAAGCGCGGCGAAGAAACATTGCATCGTTACGTGAAGGAATTCGTATCGAAGGCCGTGATAGTACGAGATGTCTTTAGTCCGGGTAAGAAAACCAGCGCAAATGTCCTGATCTGTAACGCAGCAGGTTTCCAGGTCGGTACTAGCGAAGATGTAAGAGGAAGACTCCACCCCCTGAAAAGCAAGACGGCCCAAATGTAAGATGCCAGGCAGGTGATTCCGAAGCCAATTGGGGCCTCGGGGAGATTTCGGGGGACTTTGGTGCTGCAAGAAGTGCTGCAAAATCATGAGGTACACATCGGTTATAGTCTGTGGTGCACCGTCTCCGCCACCGAGCAGTTCTTTGTGGCATTGCGAGACAATCCAGCAGAGGACCGGACTATGGCAGAGTCCTAATAACGCAGTGTTGGCCTGAATGGATGCTAAGACTTTGGAGGCTACCAATGAGTCGCGATGTTGCTTCTTGATGAAACGATCAATGCTTTCAGGGGAGAAGCCTTTAAGGGAGAGTTCTTTACGAAGGTGTTTCCTCAATATCGGACCCACGGCTTCTGGACGACTGGTCACAACTTTGAATACTCCCTTGAGAAGCGATCCCTGGAGGAGGTTGAAAAGTAATATGTGTACCGGAGCAGGTTGCGTTGGCGAGCAGAGTCGGCGTTCGTCTGAAAAACTCTGCTTGAGCTCGTCGAGGCCATCAAACGTGATCGCCACTAGGTTGGGGTGATCCAGGATGAATTGGAAGATCTCATCCCGATCACAGTCCGGCCAACAGCAGTGGCTAAAGAGCAGCTCTTGGACAGACAGCTGATCCAGTTCCGAGTTCAGTTTACGGCAGCTGAAAGGGAACAAGAGCACGAACTGTCGGAGGGCTGTCCCTCGGGCCCAGAGAAGATGAAGCCTCTGGAGTAAGATGCTCTTACCACTGCCCGCGTCCCCGGATACTAGAACTGTATCTGAGTCCTCGTTTATGGTGCCTGCAGCACCTGCGATATCCTCCAGGTCTAGGTGTCCATGATCTTGGGAGTTGTGCGCCAGCTCCAGTTGGCCTTCGGTGTAGATGTCGTCCAGCGACATGTGGCCGGTTCCTCCGTAGGTGCTCATGAAGTTTGACTGGGCTGAGATTGAACTGCGCAACTTCTTCTGGTATTTGAGGAGTTCTGCAATTAGGACAGTAGAACAACGATTAATGTGGTGAAGGAATTGATGAGCAAATTTTGGAAAGGTAGCGTAGATGCTCAGTATTGGTATCGACCATATATGGCTATTTTTGGAGGATGGGACAGTATGAGATTTGGACAGAAGATCAGATCTGACAGAGTATTCAGGTGTTTTCAGTACTATCGGGTCATGGACGATTTCTATTACTAAACTAAAGATGATATAAGATTCTTAAACTAGATCATGGGTAGTAAGGTACTTGAAAAGACCACTTTAATACAAAATAATATGATTTGTCATTTATTGGTTGGATTATTTTTACTGGTCTACAAATTGGATTGTTTTGGATCGGCATTGGCTAAAAACTTGGATCAAAGCAGAATCGGGACATCCCTAATAGTAAAAACTGTAACTTTAAAATCTGTATAGGACAAATATACATATGAACATGTTTTCTGCTGACTCCCTTTTGAATCCTGTTCTACTGTGAACACCTATAAAAGCACATTGTCTCCATTTCAGAAGCAAAAACGAATATAAAACAACATAAAACCTTTGGGCTTGGTGGTCTCTGTTGTCAGATTGCCTCCAGACTCTTGCCTTTGCTCAATATAGTCAAGAACCACGTTAGCTGCCGAATCGCCTTTCGAGCTCACCAGATCCAGCAACCGCCTGGCCTGCATTGAACAAAAATTTGGATCATACAATCTTCGATTTAGCTGACCACAAGTCCCAAGGACAAATATTCATCTGAAGAAATGAGACCAGACCGTACCTGCTGCGAAGGGGTGTTCAGGTGGAATAGTACATCTCTACAGTCCTCTTGGGTAAAGCGCCCTGATTCCAGCAGAGCTTCCACTACACCATCCAAGCAGCCTTGCAGTTCTGCTACCAAGCCAGGCCTTTGCGCCAAAAGCTTCCCAGTGACAGGCCCAGGTTCTTCAGGTGTCCGTATTTGCCGTAGACCCTCGACAAATGCCTGGCATGTGGCCTCTCCCTTGGAGTAGACTAGATCCAGCAGATACCTGGCGTTGGTATAAAGTGACCTACCCTGCACTTTGACATTGGTATAATCCTCCCAAGAAAGCTCCCCACCAGCCAGGAGGACATCGGCGACCTTCTCCAAGGTTTCGGATGTCCCGCTGGCGCACAAATCTCTGAGGAACTCACAGCGTTGCTTCAGGACCAGATCTTGGGCCATGGTCAGCTCTCATGAATACAAAGTATTTGCCAGCTGTTGAGGAATGGAGACGGCGCCATGACAGTAGGTCTGAGATTGACCCGACAAAATCTTTTATTCCCCAACCCTATTTTTGTCTTCTTCCTGGTTCTGCAACCAATTGTAACAGTTGAATGACATACAAAAACGTCGTAGTCAAGAGATTGACTTCCTCTTTCGTGCTAACGGTCCTCTGCATTTGGGAAGTATTGTTATAACAGTGCAATATGGGTTTAGTGATACAAATAAAGTTGTCAGGTTACACCAGTTTTGCAGATAATGGCCCAGTTTTAGGATTACTGGCCCACTCTAATGGCACCAGTTGTCATTATTTTAAAGTATTGGAAAATGAATGTCAACGAACAAGAACAACAGTTTGTCCTGTGTAGTACACTTATTGCTGATGTTGTTGTTAATGGTTGTATAGGAACTTTAGACTCGATGTATATTTTTATTATAAAACCACTTGGTGGTGCTATTGCATAACTAGCCACTAGTGGCAGTTTTGTCCTTTAACCCTAAGAACAGATCATAGAAGACATTATACTTTAAAATATTAAACTGTGTAAATGTATTTACAAATCCAAATAAAATTCGCCCACCACCAAGTTGGCAAAGCTGAAAAAAACAATTACAGTTATATATTGTTATATATAGTTATATTCATTTCCGTATTCATTTTGCTCAAATGAATAATTGAATTGAATGCTTTTATTGTCATTATATGAGTAAAATGAGATTTAAAGATTCACCAAAAAGTGAACAAATAACAACAAACAAACAAATTATCAATAAATATTAATAAATAAGTAGTCAACAACATAAATAGGCAATTAACATGAATAAGCATTCACATAAATAGTATTTATTTCCTAAGTAAAGCACAATATTGACAATAAGGGTAATAAAAAATACAAAATAAATAGAAAACAAGTTCAAAATGAATTACGACCACCCGGATCCCTTTTTCAGACAACTTGAAACCTACTAAAGCTCAGATCTGTTCCGCCACTCCACCTCACATTAGTCCCGCCTTCATTCAAGTCAAATGACTTCGGCCTATGCCATCAAAGTCACACATTTAGCTGACCTTTGACCTTCAAGATGGACCGACTCGAGAGTAGTTGGACATTTAGGACCGCGCCCTCTTGCCGCATGCCCCCGTTTCCAAGTGCCACAGAGGCACCTTGCAGTTCGACACCCCCCCCCCCCCCGCGTTGACTTTGTACCTTCGACAGCACGCCGCCACATCAAAGCACCGCGGCCTTTAGCTTTGATGTTTTGGCGAAATAGAGAATGCGAGAGTCAGAGAAAAGGAGGCAGAAGTGAGATGAGGAGCCCTCAGGGACATAATTCAGGATTATTGTACCTTTCAGAACCAAGACGGGAAAAACTTTAGACATGAACATAGTATTCCCCCCGCCCACGTAGAATTAAAGTTGGGATGGATTTTTATATTTATTTTTGTCGCTGGTTTGTGATGACAATGAGTTTAAAGGTTATTTACATTTTCTAAACTTTGAAATAAATGAGGGAATTTGTGTAAAATGTGTTTTGGTCTCAAATTGAAACGTGGAAACTTTGGTTAAAACAGATTTCATTTATTAATGTTTTTAGAAAGGAAAAAGTATGAAGGTTTTCATTTCCACATGAGGAGGCGTTTAATGTTATAGAGCAGGGGTGGCCAACCAGTCAGAGACCAAGAGCCACATTTTTTACTGTGTTACCGCAAAGAGCCACATTTTTTACTGTGTTACCGCAAAGAGCCACATCACACACATACCTTTGCTCAGCCAGATTTATTGTAAATGTCACACACCAGCATAGTAATGACATAAATTGACTCCTACAGTACTAACAGCACAGGCCAGTCATTATCAACAATGAACATTGTGTGCACTGTCTCACACAGACAAACTCTCAGTTCAACCAAGTCCACAAACAAAAATATAATAATTTCCAATAGCGTTTTTCTTTTACTATGCATGTTACTTAGTGGGACTTCTGTCATAAAATCAGAGCCTATTTTTGCGTAACATTCGCTCCTTGTGAGCTGTCATTTATTATGAATGGCTTTTAACTAGCGCGCCCACCACGTGGGTGTACACCTCGCTCTCCTATTGGCTGCTCCCGGCTGAGCACTCTCGCCTTGGTCTGCCTCGCAGGGGGTGTGGCTTTTTCAGCCGACGCTCGATCTTTGGGATACTTTTTGTGTGCGCGACGCCGTTCATTGTCGCTTCTGGTTCACGGGAGTTCTCCCACTCTGTTAAAAACGTTTACTCAAATGACCTTGCTCCTACTGGGAAACTTTGAGGTATTTTCATCCCAAGCACATGCGCATTGGACGAAAATACCGTATTGAACTCAAGCGAAGCGCACACGCAAATAAAAATAAAACACAAATACAAACTTTGATATGGGCGTAAGAGCCGCATTAAACCGGGCAAAGAGCCGCATGCGGCTCGGGAGCCGCGGGTTGGCCACCCCTGTTATAGAGATAGCATGGCGTTTTTATTCTTATATGATAACTATAGAAAGACGAAATCTTTAATTAAGACCAAAAATCCCTCGGTTATTGTGTCTTCACTTATCCCGAATCTACTACATTTTTTTTTTTTTTTACATTTGACAATAGTTGTTTCCCTTGAATCTAACTATTTTACTTAAAGTCAGTTTATTTACAACTATATGCGGTCCTCTCACAAGCCAAATGATATGACAAAACTGCCCTATGTATAAGGAGTCGGCTACATTTCAAAAGTAGCAGCAGTCATTATATGGTCGTTTTTAAGATGTCCACTAAGAAGGTTGTCTTGGATTTATTGTGGACAATGCCTCTCTTTCTCAACACCCAACACACAATTCTACAAAAACACACCACTTGCTCGCAACAAGTTTTGCAGTCAGTGAATGATGTATAGTCTATAAATGAGTGTGTCATTATATTGCAGCTACATACATAGCCTCCTTATTGTACTCCCTGTTCTCACTTTCAATCAGAGTTTCATCTTGTGAACCACGGGAATTGGTAGGACTTGGTGGATCTTTGCTCTGTCTGGGTCCACTTCCAATCGAATCCAGTCAGGGTGGAACGTGCCTTTGAAGCCTACAAATGCCAACTTATCTGCAGAAAGAGAACATTGTAGAGGTTATGAAGACTAGAGGTGAAGATTTTTGCGTCAAAACACGAATATTCTGCAATGACTGGGATTTTCTTTGAGATGCGAAGAAAAAAATTCTCTCAGAAATCCAAAAAACACGAATGATTCTTTTCGTGAATCAGCAGCTTTGTTCAGACTGGCAGCCAATAATCAAATTTTATGCTATTCGGATTGTTATTGGGTCGCTCTTTTGTAGTCTGAACAGTCAGAGCACAGAGATAGAATTCCTTTTTGACCGATTAAAACATGGGTGCTAGTTAAACTAATCCCTTGTTTTTCGTGGATATTGTAGATCAGCTATGGCCGTGATAATAGATAAGTACAGACGCTCCCCTAATTACGAACATTCGAATTATGAACAACGGTACATTCGAACATGTCTGCGATTTGCATTTCTGTCGAAACATTTTCGTAAGTTGTATTTTGTATTGTGCGCCTTTTTCCGAGTAGTGCTTCTTTCCGCCACTAATACCGATACCTTGCGCTGTGAGAGCTCACCCAGCATCCACCTTCCTCTGCCCAGTTCGTTGCAGTGCGGAGGTGCGTGAACGTATCTCCAGTGCACTAAGAACCTTTTTCATTTTTATCATTGAATATCTCGTGCATCCATTATTCAATATGGTTGGTGAAAAGCAAAAGGCTTCTAGTGAGGGAGGTACAAAGAAGAGGCAAGCCATTTCATTTGAAACAAAAGTGGCAATAATAAAGAAGCTTGATGTGCGTGAGAAAGTGTTGAGCATTGCGTGGGAATACAACTTGAATCGTTCAGTACCATTTATAAACAGAGAGATTGAGCAGCAGGACCCAAATATTGAACGTTGCACAAAGGTTGCGAATCAATTAAATGATGCCATACAGTGCTACTGCATTTATGATGAAAAAAAGAAGAAAACTGCAATCGTCATTAGATAGCTTCTTTCAGCCAGTTTCTAGTAAATCTCTCTCTCTAATATATGTATACAGAACTGTATATATTCTCTCCATTTTATTAAATGTTTCTTCAATACAAACCAAGCCGGTTACTTATTCAAGCCTTAAACATACAAATGCACTTATATAAACCTTCAATAGACTTGTATAGGTCTTAAACATAAATTATAATACAAAATATAGCGCTGAATCAATTTACGAACAAATTCAACTTATGAATAATGCCTCAAAACGTAACTCCTTCGTAAGTAGGTGAGTGTCTGTACACTTATCAAGAAGTGCATTAAAATGTTGCGGTTAATGTAGACCAGAAATGGCCGCGATAAACAAAAAAATGCAAAGTGGTCTCACAACTATTAGAAAAAATATACATATATATATATTTTTTTTTTTCAACTTCAGTGTTGAGGTCTAGTAGGAAGCGGAGGACAGGCGGGTGGCTTGCGCTTGCGAGTTTCAGCGTGAATTTCACATTTTTATGAATTCAGCAGAAAAAATTAAATTCCACCAGAAAAAAATCTGGGGTGTAGTGAAACCACAAAGGTTAAAGCCACGATATACATGGGATTACTGTAATGTATTAATATCTAAATATAGCCGTACCTCTACTTACAAAATTAAATGGTTCTGGAACTTTTTTCGTAACTTGAAAATTTCGTAGGTAGCAGTACTTTATATGTAAATTCCGAATTCGTTAACATAACACTGTAAAATTGGTCATAGTTACCCTTTTTTTAATGAAAGATTTGAGAAGCACACAAAAATGAAACATAATTACTAGAAAATTATTTATTAATGTCTTAAAATGAATAATAAGAATACAAAATCTATCCGTGTTGAAGCATGTTATGCACACGTGCGTGTCCCTATGATGGCTTCAGAAAGCCGTCCACTTTGTAATACATTTTAGACTTTCACGTATGTCCTGTGTGTGTGTGACAGGGGATTATATGTGCATTCCGCATTGACCCGGTCGCATCAAGCCGTCCACTTTGTAGTGAATTTTAGACTTTTACGTGGGACCTGTGTGAGTAAATATGTGTGGCATTGCATTTCAGTTTTTTTTAAGGTGGACAGGACATGATATGCGCATGTGCATTCCCCTTTGACCTATCTGCGTCAGAAAGCTGTCCACTTGTATGGTTTTAATCGCTTAATATGGGGAATTGCGATCATTAATAAGGAGCACTTTTAGCCGAGGTTGACAAAATTGTAGGAGAGAATCTTGAAACATGGATACTGGTCTGGTTGTTGTGAGAGAGCCAATGAGAGCGCAGTAGAGTGTAGCGAGGTTCTAAAGTGGGAATTAATGCACTGGCGACAATATTTTCAAAATAAAATACAGCATAAGGAAATGCATCTACTTTTTGGGGGATTTCTTAACTTGGATCTTTTTTGTATCTCGAGGCACTCATCTATATATAGCATCTTTTGTAACATGAAATTCGTAAGTACAGGTATATAAGCTATAATTAAATGTAAATACATAGTTTATGTCCTCAAGTAAAAATAGTTCCTCTTCGCTTTATTTAAATAATTTACAAAAACGGATTATCGGAGCTTTAGACCAAGTTCGTCAAAATCGAGAGGCATTTTTCTTGTACAATACGATTGCCAAATTCAATGGCTTCGTCATCCGCCAATGTTGTTATCAGTCTCCTATCTGGCCCCATGCAGTGTTGACATCCTGGCATCATGCTAGCTTCACGGCTATATCTATGGCGTACAGAGCTGCCAACTTCTCCGGAATGTCCGGAAATTACTCTGGACAAGCAACACAAATTCCATTACTCCTGACAACCTCCCTAAAATAAAAAAAAATGTCACTTAATTTTTTTTAAGCAACCATTTCGGCACAGTACCAAATTTGCAATTTAAATAATTCAAAATTCACACCATTCCTACGACGTCCGCCAATTCTTGATTCAACTGCACTGTAAACCGGAAGAATTGGTAACAGGAGTGCACTGTGAATCATTCAAGTTACAAGTTCTGACGAATGATTCGTCTTGTGCGACTTCAGCGTGGCAATCGATTCGGAATTAATTTTGTTTGTCTTATAAGAGAAGTATTATTAAGGCTATTAACCACCATTCTTGTTTTTTGATTGTTCTAAAGGAATTAGGAGTACACAGCACTGGTAAGTCAATATGCCTGCTTGGAAAGAAGAAACCCAGACACACGCAGAAATTTGTTGGTTCGTATTCGACGAAATATCCCATTTGAAGCCGTCTCCAAAAGGACCGACATTTGCACATTGCACAACATGCAAGTGCGAGTTAAGGAACAGCTGAAAAACTTTTGTTAATGTGGTGGAAATTTGAATTTGCCAATAAATGATCAACAAATTATATTACTTCTTTTTATACTTATTTTCATTATGCTGTAGTTTTTCAATTATTTGCAAAAACGCAATATTTCAATGAATGTAAAAACAATAACATTTTGATTTGAATTGCCTTTTTATTTTTTTATCGCCTATATTTCACCTGATGTTTAGTGTGAATCGCATTCACCGCTGATGAAACCATAAAACTCCAGAAATGGGACAAGGAGTCTCCTGGAATGGGGTTGAAGAAGATTGGCAGCTCTGGGCATAAATCCATCATAATACTGCTTCTTTTTTTATTCCTTGGAGCTGAAGGCGGGTTCTCTTAGTCCATACGAGAATTTGCAGTTCCGCACCTCGGAAGATGTGAGCTTCGAGCGGCGAACATAAACAGGAAGTACCTTAGTCTGTCTTTTAGTATGTACAGTAACGACATTTGGCAGACAGGTTACCGTTAGCCCAAAAAACTGCGTTATGTTCAAGTCGTACAAAAAATAGCTCTACAGCGCCCCCTATAAACTTTAAAAATGGCCTCAACTGTTTTTTGTACTACAGCTTTCAAATCCAGACCAGCTTTGAAATCCATGCTTGCTGGGAAACTGCACAAAAAAGTCTCTTTTATACATGTACCAAATGAAACAGGATGGATGAAGAGAGCTGGAGAGGTTTGCTTAAACTGCACAGTGGTGCTTAAACTAACTAGTGGTAACAAATAGTCACTCTTTCTCATTGGGCAGGTGCATTTCATTGCAGGTTGTTGTTTTTTTCCACCTGATTTACAATCAGTGTGGTCAGAGACCTTTGTGATACTATATTTTGAAGACTGTCCACGGGCTGGCGCCTATTGGCATGGTAACCCAGTATTCGCCATGAAAAGGAAATACATTTTCTGGCATTTAGGAAGCGCGTATGGCAACAACATTTTTACACTTGTCTTTCCTGTGGCCCAAAAGAGACATTGTGTCAGGTTCAGTTGGTGGGCGTGGCCTTAAGGCTCATTAACTAAAATACCTTTCAGTTGCTTGCCCGAGTTTGCCCCAAGTCGTTCCAATACTTTGGTCCAGGGTCCTCTTGTAACCAGACCCCCTTTAGATGTCAGAAGAACAACTGACCTGCAGAAAGAACCGGCCAGATGCTGCATTTTACTTTCATGGTGGATGAATAGTTTTAGTGCTAATCCTGATCTTGAGGTTGATGCCCGTTGTAATTGTGTCTATTTATTGCGATTTACGATCATGTAAATTCCAATAAACTTTTATTTATAAATACATGTACACTTTAGTTAAAAAAGCAGTGAGGTGGACTATCAAGTTGTATGTATGTGTTCCTCCAAAATTGTCTAAGGACAGAGTTTATTTTTTAGTTCTGCACTCTGTGATATTTTTAGGGGATCTTAATTAGTATTTAAACTCAGAGTATTCTCTGCTTAGTGCCCGTAGTTAATTGGGATACGCGCCTTGATCCCCCCCCCCCCCCTGTGACATTAGGCGGGAAACAAAATGATTTAATCACTATCATGCAATTGTTTTTACAATAGAAACCTTTCTTACCCATCTTGTAGGCTACTGACATAGTTGTTTATTTGTGCCGGAACACCCTGAAGGATTGAGTTCCTGAAGCCTTTGTTGTCCACCACCTTCCCATTATGCCCGTCAATCACGGTCAGATGTACGCCATCTTCTGGTTGGTACAATTTTCTGCCGTTCACCTATTATATTGGCAGACATTTACATAAGTGTTGTAAGTCCCGTCAAAGAGCATCCGGCAAGATTTTGATGAAACACTTAAAGCAATATTTATAATAATTTTAATACAGGAACACATTGTTGATGGTTATTAGCTGAATATTTTTTCCTTCAGTCCAGTAAAATTAAAATTAGGAAAAACGTGTTAGATTATGGTCTCAGTCTTATATTATACTGATATTGTATAATGGCGATTGGCATCAACACAGCTGTGAAGCGTGGAAAACAGCCTTGGAACATTAATGCTAGCTCCTATTTGCGAATGGATTGTAGCCTGGCAATCGACATCAACACAGTTGCGAACCATGGAAGACAGCCTTGGAATAGTTACGCTAGCTACTAGCTATATATCCCAGCAGTCACTGCGCAGGCTGCTTGCATTGTAGTTGTCCTATCGACTGATTTATTTTATCTTATCGTGATATCAATTGTAGTATTGGTCCCTATAGAAAGCGCTGTCTATTTTGAAGAAAATGTATTTATGACTTTTATGTGCGCCTTCGGCTACCCCCCGGATGAACTAATCTGTGTTCCAGTGGCACCTCTAGAGCGACTGAGGGTAACCCCTAGACGCCTGGGTGGCCTAACAACAACAATAACAACAACAAGTGCAACGTCCAAAAGATCTTGATCAGATCTTGATTTGAGTCATAAAAAGTGTGAAGTTGCTTTTCAACAGGAGTCTTAATATAATGTGCATTTCTAAAGAACATCCTGTCTATAAGCTCTGTCTTAATCTTATGTTCTTCCATGGTGTCTATAATATCTTCTCAACTCGCCTCAGTGTTCAACTGTTGTATTTTTCCATGATGCATATAATCTCAACTTCTGTACTTTTCCATGACATCATGCTGAAATTTAATAAAGGCATCCTTCACCTTGAAAAGATAAGAGAGATCCACCGAGCCGAGCACGAGATACCACCTCGCACCTCGATCCCTCTGCCGCAGGCCGGTGCCTTAAAATATAACACAGTCTCTGCCTCGTTTTTCCTTTGTGCACGGTTGGTAATTACGTTGATCTGTTATTTCAGACCCAACAAAAAGGAAGTCCTGGTCCTGGCCAGGTTGGGAAGGCCCCTTCGTGGTTCAACTCACCACCCCCACCGCAGTAAAGATTGCTGAGAGGTCGACATGGATTCACCAATCCCAAGTCAAAGTTGTTCGAGACATCGGTGACTCTGAGTAGACTGGAAGTCGGACAGTTCCAAAACCCTTGTCCGTGAAAAAATCATCTGACGTCTGCTCACCTGCCACGTGCACTTTTCACCTAACCTTGACCTCTCATAGTTTTTACACCCCCACACAGAAGCCAAAATGAAAGCCGCTGCCACCCTCATCACTGTGACTGTACTATCAGTGGCAGCCTGGGTGTGGCTGAATGCCCCACCCCCAGAGATTCGAGTCGAAAAACGAGACAATGCCATGCTGCTGTCACAGAGGAAAGTGAAGTGGTATGAAAAGAGCAATTCAAAGAACCACTTTGAAGAAAATATGTGGTATAATGTCCTGGTATTTCACAAAAAAACTAACTGGTGTGAATGAAAGTTGTTATGTGTGTAGCCGTATACCCATTTCCGCAAATATGCTGACATCCTGAATTCACTGTGTCTAGGCATTACATTTAAATCTGCAGTGATGCAAATGGTGATAAGATATATAAGATCAAAATCGGTGCAATTCAAACCACGCGATTAAATCTGGGGCAGTGCCTGGTGACCATAAGTTGTGGTCCACCCTCCCATAAAATCCTTCTGTCACTAATTTCCCAACTAGGACATTGAATTGTTACATGAGTGTTCATTAACCAAACTGTCAAAGCGCTACAAGGTATAGCAGATGAATTAAAAGCCCTTAGGGAAATGGATTTGCAAGACCGGATGGTCCAAGATTTGATAACAGCCAAGGATGGAGGTGTGTGTGCCATAGTTGGAGAGCACTGTTGCACCTTCATCCAAGATGAAACCGGTGACAAAGGTAACATCACTCGTGCCATGGCTGAAATGAAAGCCTTAGCCAACACCATGGCCCAAGATCACTCAGCCGTAATTGGGTATCACTGTGGTCGTGGTTAACAACCGGATCATGGTTCTCTATTTAGATTCAATTTGCAACTCCCTTTCTTGCGGTTTTACTTCTATTCTGTATCTTTTTAATGTGTGTCCTTTTTGAAGAAGCCCAGAATGAAGTTATTTCTGCCACTCGCCTTATGACCCTTCAAACTAGAATGGCAGTTGATTTGGCTTTAGCTCCCCAAGGAGGAGCGTGTGCAATGATTGGAGAACATTGCTGTACTTACATCCCTGACAATAACCAAACCATAATAGACATCCTACACACCTTGAAGAACCTTAGGGATACCATGACACGTGATGACCAGGTTACCCCTGGCTGGTTGGACTGGTTATTCTCTGGCTCCTGGTCCCAGGTTCTCCTTAAAATTTTGGGCCGCTTCTTTGTGATCATCAAAATGTTCATCTCACTGTGTTACTTGTTCCTGCTGTATTGTCCCAATGTCTAAGAGGTTAATCACCCGTATGTTCGTAGCTCAGATGTATCAATATAACTTATTACGCGTAGAAGATTATGTTGACACTGTGGAGAACGACACACAGGTATGACCCTCATCTTATTGTGTTTCCCTAACTTCAAATTCAGTTCCATTCTCAGACCAAGAGGTTCTCGCCATTTCCTGAGAGTGGTTCAAATGTTGTGAATCGATTAATGAAGTAATATTGAGAAGACTTAATTGTTTTAGTATTTACTGATGTCCTTTTAAATACACAACAGGAGGGAATGTGAACTTGCTTAAAACAGAAGTCTTAATAATATGTGCAATTCTAAAGAACATGCTGTCTATATTCTCCGTCTTAATATTATGCTTTTCCATGATGCCTATAATCTCTTCTCAACACGTCTCAGTGTTCAACTGTTGTATTTTTCCATGATGTCTATAATCTCAACTACCGTACTTTTCCATGACACCATGCTGAAACTTAATAAAAGCACCATTTGCCTTGGAGTGAGAAGGGAGTTCGACAGAGCCGAGCGCGAGTCATGGACTCGCGCCTCTACCTCTCTGTAGCTGTTGTTACCAACGGCCGGTGCCTTAAAATATAACAGTTTCTGACTCGTTTTTCCTTAGTGCACGGTTTGTAACTATGGGGATCTGTAACTTCAGACCCAACAATCTATCCATCCATCCATCCATCGAGATATAGAGAGACATCCACAGACACATTGAAAGAATATATATATATATATATATATATATATATATATATATATATATATATATATATATATATATATATATATATATATATATATATATATATATATATATATATATATATATATATATATATATATATATATATATATATATGTATGTATGTATGTATGTATGTATGTATGTATGTATGTATGTATGTATGTATGTATGTATGTATGTATGTATGTATGTATGTATGTATGTATATATATATATATATATATATATATATATATATATATATATATATATATATATATATATATATATATATATATATATATATATATATATATATATATATATATATATGTATGTATGTATGTATGTATGTATGTATGTATGTATGTATGTATATATATATATATATATATATATATATATATATATATATATATATATATATATATATATATATATATATATATATATATATATATATATATATATATATATATATATATATATATATATATATAAAAGTGGTAATGGAATGGCAAAATCTGGCTAATATTAAGGTTTTCGAATGGCCTTCCCAAAGTTCTGACATAAACCCCATTGAAAACTTGCGGACAATGCTGAAGAAACAAGTCCATGTCAGAAAGCCATTTAATTTAACTGAACTTCACCAGTTCTGTCAAGAGGAGTGGTCAAAGATTCAACCAGCAGCTTAACAGAAGCTTGTGGAAGAAGGCTTTTGGTAGGCAACAAAAGCGCCTAATTGAACTGAAAATGGCCAAGGGACATGTTACATATACAGTGTTCCCTCGCTTATCGCGGTTAATGGGGACCGGGACACCCCCGCAGAAGGGTGAAACCGCGAAGTAGCCGGGCGCCATTAAAAAAAAAAAAAAAACGCTTATAGAAACGTATAACACGTGACCAAAACCACCACCAGGCTAATATGCTGTTAATTCAGGTGTTTTATTCCACATTAGATTGCAGGTGTTATGTTAGTGCATACAAAAAAAATCACTGCAAATGTAATAAATGTACACTTTTATTCAGAAAACTCAGAAATTCAAAAACATCATAGCAGCAATTCAAAAACATCATACAGTCCGAATGGATCTTCCCCAATTCTTTGGCGGCGCGTAAAAAACATTGTTATGGGGAGTTGGGAACGTTGTTTTTTTTGGTCAGTGAGGATGCGCTTGTAAACAGCCATGACCTCATGACCTGTGGATAAGGCCGGGTTTCAGCATGAATCCTGCTGCATTGCCAGACAAGAGCAGAGTCACTCGATCCTTGTGGGCTTTGAAACCCGTCTTTTGAAGTTCGTCCTTGAAAAGAAACGGGACGGCATCCTCTTCCAGAAGAGTCCTGTCTCATCCATATTGAAGACTTGTTCCGGGACATAGCCATTTTCTTCAATCATTTCCGGAAACACATCCTCAACATAGCGCTTCGCTGCTGCTTTGTCTGCAGAGGCTGCATCTCCATGCAGCGACACATTTCTTAACCCGACTCGCCGCTTAAACCTCTCAAGCCAGCCCTTGCTGGCTTTGAAAACCGGCAGTGGGCTAGTCTGGCTTGAGGCACTGGGCAGAGGATCACCTTCGCCGACGTCATCTTCTTCTTCCTCGTCCAGAACGCTGACGCCGTCGTCACCACTCTCAAGCACCATGGCTTCGGATTAAGTTTCCGCCCAGGCTGATTTGCTTCGCCCTACAATCACGGATCCAAATAACCAGTGCATTTTCCATTCACACCTTGTTCCGGGTGTTCACAACCCTTTTGGCATCTTTCGTGAAAGATGTTGCAGCAGTTCTGCGGATGTTCTTCTCGTCCTTCTCTATGTACCGCACCGTGGATTCATTCAGGCCGCAATGTCGAGCTACGCTAGCGTAGCTACTTCCTGCTTTCAACCTGTCCAATAAACTAACTTTTTCGGTGATTTTTAACATCTTCCGCTTTTTCTTCAGCTCACTAGAAGCACCAAGGGATGAAGACCGTTTGCGAGGGAGGCATCACGAAGGACTTCACAAAACTTTTGAGCTTAACTTGGCGAGAAGCGTCCTGTACAGCACAAGATAAGCGTGGACTGAGAATGGGCATCGGGAGAAGCTTGGGTTTCCGTGGTGAATGGGCCAATGGGGAGTCGAGTACATTCAGCTGGCCAATCAGCTTGCGTTTATGCCCGTGATGCGGAAGTGACGCGGCCGTAATGCGGAAGTGACGCGGCCGTAATGCGGAAGTGACGCGGCCGTAATCCCCCATGATGCTTTGCGCATACATGCATTTTTTGTGTTTTAAAATTTATAAAATGATGAAATTACTAATTCTAATTGAATATTTTGTTTCCACACCCTGTAGGACGATGTAATTTATAATTTTAATTTAATATCTTTATTATTTTTTTTTTCCTGAAAAAAATCCGCGAAGCTCTGCAGGCAGCAATAAGTGGAACGCGAAGTAGCGAGGGTTCACTGTACGTTATATATACCCTTAAGTTTATAAATGAATTAAAAATATATTACCTCAGAATAAGCGAAGTCTTCTTTGATGTGGAAGAACCGAGTATTATAAGATTCTAGTTTGACTTCAAGTAAGTGCTCTGGTGAGTGCTGGAAAGATATAAAATATGAAATTCTTTAACTTTTGCCACATAAACATAACATAATAATGTCATAAATCTCAGTTTGAAAAAAGCCTTACATCAAGATGAAGGAATTGAACAATGTCAACGTTGGTTAGGATATTTTCATTTTTCATATATACACATATATATATATATATATATATATATATATATATATATATATGTATGTATATATATATGTATATATGTATGTATGTATGTATGTATGTATGTATGTATGTATGTATGTATGTATGTATGTATGTATGTATGTATGTATGTATGTATGTATGTATGTATGTATGTATGTATGTATGTATGTATGTATGTATGTATGTATGTAGTTAGGTAGGTAGGTAGGTACGTAGGTACGTATGTACGTAGGTACGTATGTACGTAGGTACGTATGTACGTAGGTACGTATGTACGTAGGTACGTATGTACGTAGGTACGTATGTACGTATATATATATATATATATATATATATATATATATATATATATATATATATATATATATATATATATATATATATATATATATATATATATATATATATATATATATATATATATATATATATATATATATATATATATATATATATATATATATACACATAATGACAAAGCGGGTCATGGTGCCGGTAATACTTGTTCCTGAGCTCCCATCACGTGGCGCTCCACTGTAGATTGCTAAATGAGAGCCTACGTACGGATCTGTGGAAAAATCTCCGCGTTAAAACCATCTAAAGAGAATATTTTAATCCAAACTGCGCAAAGAAGTCACTAACCGAGTCGGAGTCCAAGTCTAACAGATTTGTCAGCCACGGAACCTCCTCGTAGTCCAAAAAGTCAAGAGTCCAACGTGAGATAACACGGCGCATTGACGGGGGGTGATGGAGGTTGAATTTTATCTTTTATCTTCTATCTTGGGTCATCAACGCATCCAATGAGCCCAAGAAATAAAAAAAAGGAGTGCTACATATGCTAAAGGCATAGCACTCTATTCCGGCATAAATAATCTACTCTCTGTAATGCCAAGAAAGAAGAAGCAAACATTCGAACGATGACAACGATATCCTTTTCCAAAGACACCTAGTATGTGGTAACCCCTTGAAATATGAAAAAGTATACGGCCGTGAAGCTGCCATGACGAGAGGATGTCAAAACACTGCTCGAGATACCATTATGAACCCCCAGCGGACAACAACGAGGGGGAGACAAAGTTGGAAACCTTCACGTGGTGTCTCCTGAGAGGCCGCTCGCCGCGGCCTGCGAATTCCAACAAAATACCACTCAGAGCTGCTAACAAGGAACGTGGCACCCTACGTTGTTCATCCAGCCGGAGATATTTGACTGCCCCTCACCTCCGACTACCCCCTGGATGAACTAATCCACGTTCCAGTGGCAGCTCTAGCGCTGTCTGAGGGTAATCCTCAGGCGCTTGTAGTGCAACAACAACAACAACGAGGACGATGGTGAAGAACTTGGTCTTCCTTTAAGACATCTGGAGGAGATCTACAGTATGGTACACCGTTTGCAACAACGGGTCCAGGAGATTGATGACAATATGGTCAGAGCCATTGAATTTGGCAATGGTCTTGAGGGTCTCCTGTCCTTGTACAAAAGCATATATGTGCAAAAACAGAAACTTCAATCGAACTTCAAAAAATTTACTTCTAGTTTTAATTAAATTAAATTAGCTTTCCAATTACAGATTTTGAATTATTCCTTTTCCTTTAATTTGACCTTTTACTCACCAGTCGGTCATTTGGGATCTTTTTGGGCATCGGCACATCTACAACAGAAAGTTCAGCATGTCTTGGGTAGGCCCGAGACATGCAATTGCTCGGTGGACTTCCTCTTGGGAGGACAGCTGTTATCTTTACCCTCTCACATCCTTTGAGAGAACAGTAAGCATAATGTTCCTTGTCGTTATGAGCCTGAATCTTCAAGAAGAGCAGCCTGTAACAGACACACACGCATAAGCACAGCCTGCCTTCCTCGCAATTCTCTCTGGAACAGTTCCAAAGTGAGTTGGCCATATTCCACAATACAAGGAAACAATTGTAAGGCCAGCTAGTTAGCTATCTTACAATTCGTAGTGCGAACAAACAATGGCAAGGCCAGCTAGTTAGCTATCTTACAATTCGTAGTGCGAACAAACAATTGCAAGGCCAGCTAGTTGGTTTATCCTACATTCCACTGCCCTAACAAACAATTGTAAAACCAGTTTGGCCACATTGGCTCGACATAAACAAACAATTATTAAACCAGTTGGCAGGTCTACCCCAATACACTATACAAAATGTATTGTAACGTCTATGAATATAATTTAAAGAAAAAATGAACCGTATCTTGCATAAAACGTGAAAAACTTGTGCCATTTAATACTTGCTCAGGGCGTCGCCATCTTTCCATAGTTAAATGTGTTCTGATCATTGCGTTCAAGAAAAATAATATATATATATATATATATATATATATATATATATATATATATATATATATATATATATATATATATATATATATATATATATATATATATATATATATATATATATATATATATATATATATATATATATATATATATATATATATATATATATATATATATATATATATATATATATATATATATATATATATATATATATATATATATATATATATATATATATATATATGTGCATTTTCTTGTAGTGCTTTCAACGAATCAATCCAACCCTCAAAAACGATTTTATGGCTATAAAACCTTGTTTTTGCGGCCGATTGGTCACCGGTCTTTTGGTCGCCCGGACCGCGACGACGGGCGGCCAAAAGACCGGTGACAAAAGAAGGCAAAACAACACAGTCTATGCATAAATAAAAGCCAACAATGGCCATGAGAAGTTTCACTGAGCCGACGTGTATAAGAGTTTGTATGTACATGCTTTGTCCCTTTAAGAAGCTACGTCAGTCAGGGTCTTAACAAGTTCTCCAACAAAAAACAATAAAAGTCCGGGAAATTTGGAGCTTTTCTTTAGCCTAATAATTACTAGGGAATTAAGTATGACTAAATAGTAATTTGCAGTTCGTATTTAGGGAATTTTAATAACGATTTAAATGGTAATTGTCAATAGCCTTCCGGGCGACCAAAAAATCGGTGACCAAAAGACCGGCGACCAAAAGACTGGCGACTAATCGACCGTGTACCAAACCTCGACTGCAGCTACAGCTGTGACTCATAAAAAAATAATCAATAAATCAATGCACAAAAATCCACTTGCTAGCAGCAATTAATGATTAAATACAAATACTGGAACTTTTCAGACAAACGGGCCAGGGGGGTGAGTTTCCTAGGAAAAGACAGCGATGAACGTCAATGGCGTACTGGCAAACTTTGCCCGAAAATGGGGTAAAAAAAACAATATATATAGTTTGCAGTCTAGCTTTGATTGCTCTGTTGACGACAAAAACTAAAGGATGTTTGACTCGAAAAAAGAGGTGGTGGGCTTCTCATTTATGTGAATGAGGGATGGTGTAATAATAGAACTGTTCTGGTTAGGCGCCCGTTGCTCAGACATAGAATTCATGCCAGTGAGAGGCAGACTCTTCTTTCTACCCTGAGAGATAGCTGTTGTTATCATCACTGCTGCCTACATCCCACCATACGCTAAGGTAAGTACTGGTCCCTCCCAACTAATGGACACAATTATCAATCACCAGAACGCTTACCCAAGTGCCGCACAAATAATTGCAGGACATTTTAATGGGGCAAATCTCAAAAATCTGTAACATATAAGCCATACATATACTGTAGTACGTGTGTCTGACCCTGTGTCTTCCTCCCAGTAGTAAAAGCTTCTGGTCAGTTGTGAGTGACTGATCTTCTCCATCTGCATGGTTCTCATGAAGACTCCTGTCTTGCGAGTCTGTTTGGTCAGGCGATTGTGGATGTCTGTGATGACTTCAAAAGTGGTGCCTTTTGGGTAGCACACACCTACATTTATCCAGTCCTTCCTGCAACAAAAGATGGCGATATAAAGCAATACAAAATATTTGTCTTCGCATGGCTGCTTCCAAAATATTGCAACGTTTAATAGCATTTTAAATTTTATACAGTTCATATTATGGTACATGTATAGGAATAATACAAATAGTCGTACCTATAGTTACAAAATTAATCAGAACCAGAATTTATTTTGTAACTGTTACGGCTGGCAGCCTGGACACACACTATGTAGGAGGTGTGTGCTTTCTTTTCTTTACAGGTACCTGCAGCTGTGGCTCCACCCCTGTGACAAAGCCCTGCCCAGGCCAACACAGCTGTGACTAATTCCCCAATCATCCCTCCTTCAATCAAGATTCACTTCCTGCCCTTATTTAAACCCTTTTCAGTTGTCAGCTTGCCCTTGCCTTTGATCCCTTGTTGCTGAATTGCTGACTTGTAGGATTGTGAGTACATTACTCCCTGTTATATTTTGTATGTGTTGTTAATGATTTTGGGTTGCATAGGGGGACTTGAGATAAGTTTAGACACCCCTGGGTATACATATAGTTTGTGCATTTAGACACATAGTTATTCCCCTGTCTAAATTTTATTACATCAGTTTGACAGTGGCACCCTTCGGTCTTATTTCCTGTATTTTGTGGGTGTTCATTTGGACACCTGTCTGGGAGGGGGTTTTACCGTGTTTATTTGAGGGTGCCACTTTAATATCTCGTGCTTCCCCGATGTTATCCCGTCGTCTGTTTTAATGACTTTATTGTAAATTAAATATAACTGAAGGCTACTTGCAGTGTTTGTCCAAACTTATCTTTGACCGAACCCGTCTGCTGTGATAGTTGCGACTCCCTGGTATACCTTACCCCAGGGGGAGTCGTTCAAAGTGGGGGCTTGTCCGGGATATCATTAAGATTGGTTATCACAGCAGCAGTTTGGTCAAAGGGTGGTGCGGTCTGCTAGTGCAGTATGCCGGTGAAGGCTGGGCAAGCAGTGTTGAGGTAGGCACATTTAATAGCTATCATTCAGTGTAGTGTAGTGCTGTAACTAGCAGGATGGACTTTGATGCGAAAGAGTTCCTTCTTCAACTTGGCACTGTAGATCAGGTTGACCAATGTAAGAGAAGAGATCTGTTAGCTCTTGCCACTCATCTAGGGTTCACTCTGTCCAGGACTACCAGGCTAGCTGATTTGAAGCAGGAGGTTATCCATATATTAATAACAGAGCAGTGCTTAGAAGCCACAGGGGGAGCATATGCGGGTGTTTCCTCTCAGTCTCTGGTTGATTCTGAGGAATCAGGCAGGGGGGAGAAAAATGAGGTAGGCAGGGATGGTGTCACCTTGAATGTAAAGGCTCTAGTTAGAAATCCCAGGGCTGGTTTAAAAGGAAAACCAGATGGAGATGGTACTGTGCCTATTGGGGAAGATCCCCACATTGCTCTAAAGATGTTACATATGCAATATGAGGCTTGGGATAGGCCCATCAGCTTGCCCTCAAGAAAAGGGAGTTGGATTTGCATTATGCCCATCAGCTAGCCCTCAAGCAAATGGAGAAGGAGATTGAAATAACAAGACTGGAAGCAGAACTCGAGAAGCTCCAATATGGCAGCAGGTCTATGGACGGCAGTCTTTTCTCCACGCCCTGCTTGAGTCCAAGCCCGTCTCGGAAAGAGCATGGTAGCCAAAAGGAGCAGAAACGATTGGCAGTGGAGGAAGAGAAGAGAAGGGATGAAGAGAGAGCAAGACAGGAGGAAGAGCAGAGAGCATTGGAGCTTGAGCGTGTAGAGAAAGCACGTGTAGCTCAAGAACGGCTTGAGAAGAAAAACACTTTGGAGCTTGAGCGTGTAGAGAAAGCACGTGTAGCTCAAGAACGGCTTGAGAAGAAAAAAGCTTTGGAGCTTGAGCGTGTAGAGAAAGCACGTGTGGAGCAAGAATGGCTTGAGAAAGAAGAAGCTTTGGATCTAGACCGTGTAGAGAAAGCCCGTCTAGAGCAAGAACGGCTTGAGAAAGAATGAGTTTTGGAAATTAAGAGGCAAGAGAGAAAAAGCCTTGGAGCAAGAGCGACGAGAAAGAGAAAAGGCCATAGAACAAGAGAAACTAGAAAGAGAAAAGGACTTGGAAGCAGAGCGAAAAGAACTGATAGAAAGAAAAAATGGAGCAAGAGTTTGAAAAGGAAAAGGCAAGGGAAGAAGAAAGAAAAAAAAACAGCACAAGGCAAGAAGAAAATGTCCGCCGCGGAGATCAGCCTGCAGAAAGCACCCCAAGTTCCGGTGCCGAGGCCACGCAAAGTACTCCCATCGCCACTGGGGCTGCCAGTCGCACCCGTGCCGAAGCCACTAACCAGGCTGCCGGTGCCGCCCGGCCTTCCAGGCAGTTCTTCCTAGCACCATTCTGCCAAGCACCGTTCTGGCCAGCGCCTGCCCGCCCAGAAGCGGTGGCAATGCTCCGGCGCCCCTGGATGATGGTGCCGGCGACTGCAAGAGCGGCAAAGCTCTGGCACCCCTGGAGTTGGCGACCCTCCAAGCAACCAGGGTAAGGTGCCCGACTGTTCTAAAATTCTGGTGTCTCCTAAAGGCAGAGGGCTTGGCCAAGACTTAAAGGACCGGCACGGACGCCCGCCAGAACGGCCACAGCTCATCATCGGCCGGCGCGGACGCCCGCCAGACCGGCTACGCCTTGTCACCGGCCGGCGCAGACGCCTGCCGGACCGACCACTTCCTCGTCTTGTTTCTGGCTGGCGCGGACGCCCGCCAGATCGGCCACGCCTCGTCACTGGCCGGCGCAGAAGAGGACGCTGGTGCAGAAAAAGACGTTGGCGCAAAAGAGCGCGCATTAAAGCACGCCCGCACAAAAGAGGGCGCAGTAAAGCACGCCGGTGCAGAAGAGGACGACGGCGCAGAAGTGAAAATAGGCGAAAAAGGGCGCATTAAAGCACGCCCGCACAAAAGAAGGCGCAGTATTATATAAGTGTCATCTTTCAATTCTGCTGTTCTTTTTTTTTACTTACTTATTGAAGTTAATAAGCCAGATCGTAACCTCGGTAGGTGCAGCCTGGTCCCAGTGGATAGTATAACCCTTTGCCAATGTGATGACTGGTTGGAACTGCTGGTAGTGCTTCCCCTTTCCTAAGGCACCCTCTAGTTTCAAGGGACGGTCAGGATAATCATTTTTCACTATTTGCATGTTTAGGTTGGAGGGATTACGTGTTTGGATGTAGATCTGTAGGAGCACAATCATAAAGTTGCCAGTTGTCAATAATATAAGATTATTAAGTAAGATCTAAGTAAAGAGGATCTATGATGAATGATGAATCTTGAAAAAGGGATTAAAAAATAATTTATCAAGGCTCACACGGGTCAGTAATCATTGAAACTGCAATAAAAACATTTGTGCGAGTGGTTTACTTCTGTATAGTTTGAGAAAGATCACATATCAAAAAGCAAGTATTACGGCACAGGACATGAATTGATTGACTACTTGACTACCACCAGTAAAGCACCACTGCCATTGTTGCTGTCAGCGAAAGTACTGCAGACTAATGGCGACTCTAATAGCCGCAAATGAAGACCAGATCACCCGTTTCAGAGGAGATCGATGGATATATCCCACAGGAAAGCAAAGTCATAGAAAATACAAAGTGAGAACTGGAAGCTATCAAAAAACACATTTATGTTCCGAGCACTTATGGTGTGAATCATATCATATCCAAAGGCCCAAGGGTTTACCCCATCCATATATATAAACATACTCACTATGTGTAAAACTCCTAGATGTTGGGGCTTCTGCCCCTCCCTCCTGAGGTCTGACCTACCTTGGGTAGGTAAAGGAGTTGTATTGGAATTACAAATTGGAGGCAGACAGCGTGAGATGGCACAGCGGAAGGCAATCAACATCAGCGACCTCTGAATAGCCAGTGGGAGCTCCACCTCACCGCCCCCATCATCGTCTGGTTCCTTTGTCAGTTGCAACTAGCGCTCTCCCTAATTGAAAAATGAAGTCTGGCTCTTAATTTTTGCTTTGTTCCTAGAGTTTGTCTGCCTCTTCTGCATTATTCAAGTATGGGTTTCTGGTTGCCTCTGGAACATCCACTACGATCCATGTGACTCCTTCCTGAATACCTGGATGAAGCCTCAAAAATAAATGTTGTTACCTCCATCACCCAAACCATGTAGTCTGCTTTGGGATCCCATCGTGCTGTGAAGCCTTAACACTAGTTTGTGCAATAACAAAATACCCTATATCTGCACAAACCAAACCAAAGGAAGCCATTGTTTTAGGTGTGTATTTTATCCGAACACGTCAACGTGTGGATAGCTCAGAGTGTTTTAGTTTTTCCTCAGCTTTGACTCATTTCTTGAAAAAAAGATGGCATTTTAAAAGTGGTGAGAATATTTCCTCCATGGCAGCCTGTGATGTTGACAGCAGAATTTGTTATGTTCTCGGAGCGTGAAGTGTGGTAGGACCCATATGCAGGGAAACAGGCAAAGACGGGGAGTGCTGACTTGGTTTTCTTTTATTAAAATAAACTTCACTAAAATAACCAGTAAGAAAAGTAACTACGAGCAAAACTAAACTGACTGGGGTTAACACGAGGAGCACGAGGAGACCTGGAAATGAGGATGACAAATGCGTGTGATCCGACCAAGACTAACAAATGGTGAGGGTTTAAAATAGACAGACATGCGTTGATGAGACAATCAGAAACACCTGGGTCACACAAAAGACAGCAATCAAGAGATACACCCAGGGCGAGGAAAAGACAGGTGAATTCAATGAGCAATCACAGCGACAGGTCACGCATGGGGAAAAAAAACAACGCCAAACCGATCTCTAACAGAATTTTGTTACTAATTAAGTTCAGCACGTTGCATACGATTTTGTCAGAGCTTTATCTCTGCAATTAATTGATAGCTTGCAAGTTTCAACTTTTTAAATATTTGACACATTGGTTATTGTGTATTGTATTTCTGATGGCAAACTGCACATTTATTGCTATTATAAATTTAGGATTACAGATCTCTCCCACAACTCAAGCAATGTAGTCTAGTAGTACGTGAATTCTAAAACCCAACCCGTATTTTACCCGAATATATTACAGCCTACTAGACGTGTTAAAAACAACTTTTTGGCTACCTCAGGGTGAATTTTTTGTTCGCGATCCCCAAAACGAAATAGTTTGTATATTTGCACCGCTTGGCTACCATGGCCATCTCCAACCGCGGCTCCTTTACTACGTTTTTGTCAATCACTAAGGAGAGAAACACTCAGAACTTTCTGCCAATCTCTGGACTTTCAAAGTCAACTACGGTATTTTCATGGCCATGCATAACATTGTTTAAGACCGTAACCCAAGGTGACTGGTTGCATGTAAATGTAACCTTGATGACTCACCTGTGCATAGTGACCACTGCAGATGGCAGCCCTCCAGTCAGGCACGTCAATGCACTCGGGGTGTCTGAGCAGCCAGTTGTCTTCCTTTACAAGATAAGTTCCAGGGTATTCACTGACTGAACCATCAATGTCATGAAATATAGTTGTCTTGTCCCCATCCATGTCCATCTTATTAAACCAAGTTCCAGGTTCCCCGAAAAACACACGTGATGTGATCTATACAAGATAAAAGTACCAATTTTAACAACAAAAAAAGTATCAACATGCACAGTATAGTCGTACTTCAACTCACGTAATTAACTGGTACCAGAACTTTTTTGTAACTTGAACATTTTGTAAGTAGGATTACTTTATATTATAAGGAATTATAAAGAAATCATTTATTAATGTCTTAAAATAAATAAAGCATATGAAAAGCACCTCTGAAATAGTTCCCTCCACGGCAGTTATAATGGAGATGTGATACCCGCTTTTGTCTAGCAGATAGTGCCAAGAGCCCGTTCTAACATGGCCGAAAGCCGTCAACTTTGTAATACTACATTTTAGACTTTTACCTGTGCCCTATGTGTGTGTGTAAAAATATGTGCCATGTTGCTTTTTTTATGATTTCTAATCGCTAAAATAAGGGGAATTGCAATCATTAATAAGGGGAGCATTTACCTGAGGTGGACAGGTAGGTGAAAATCTTGAAACATGGATTGTGGTTGCTGAGACAGCCAACTGAATTGAATTGAATGTTTTTATTGTCATTATATGAGATAGAATGAGACTGATGAAGTGAGAGCCCATTAGAAGGTAGTGATAAGTAAGAATGATTGCATTGGAGATATTTTCAAAATAAAATAACGCAGAAAATGCATTTACTTTTTGGTGGATTTTGTAACTTGGATCTTCGTATCTAAAGTCACTGATTTGCATAAAAAAAACTCATAACCTGAAAATTTCATTCCTAGACACATTTGTAAGTAGAGGTATGTCTACAGAACTTTTTTCGTAACTTGAAAATTTCATAAGCAGAGGTGTACTTTATATGTAAATTATCTAATTCATTCCATGGTCCTCACACAACTACCTACGAAACCTTTTAAAATTGGTGTGTCCCAGTTTTGTATGAAAGATGTGAGGAAAAACATAAAAATGAAAAAAAAAATAAGGAAATGATTATGTGATGATTATGAAATGATCATGTCTAAAAATTCATATAATGCACTCACATACACACACATACAGACACACATACACACAAATATACACACACATTTATACACACATACAGACACACATACACACAAATATACACACATTTATACACACACATACAGACACACATACACACAAATATACACACACATTTATACACACACATTTATACACATACACACAAATATACACACACATTTATACACATACACACAAATATACACACACATTTATACACATACACACAAATATACACACACATTTATACACATACACACAAATATACACACATTTATACACACACATTTATACACAGACACATATACACACATTTATTCACATAGACATATACACACAAATATACACACATATTTTTACACAAATAGACACATACACGTATATACACATATACACATATATACATATATACACATAAACAGACATATATACACATAAACAGACATATATACACATATAAACAGACATATATAGTACCATATTTTCACGACTATAAGGCACACATAAAAGTCAAAAAAATTCTCTAAAATAGACACGGCGCCTTATAATCCAATGCGCTTTATATATGGATTCCAGGAGGCTGCACCAAATTTATACAGGCCCCCGACATCTATTGGTATGCCCCATTCAAGGCCAAAGGCCATTTCTACGAGAATTCTATGTGGCACGGCGAGAAGAGCTACACTAAATCCGGCAACATGCGAGCACGATTAATGGTACAAAAAAGTTCTGGAATCAATTAATTTCTAAAGGTAGAGGTAGGACTTAAATAATAAAATTCTTTTTTTGTTGGATAGTTTCAAAGCATTCCAACAATTACTGTAGAAAATTGTGGTTGTTGTGAAATATTTTTAATTTTTTAATGAATTTCAACATACTGTGACTTACCGGTACGTGGTCAAAGGTGATGTCTGTCACATTATTGTTGGGGCAACTCTGCCATGAGTTGTTAAGCCTAAAGCCAAAAGCACTGCTGTGGCGTCCCTCCAGAGCGGTGTATTTACGAAATGTACAGTTTTGTACATTGATGGGCCCATCGTAGATCTGCATGCCCCGAATAGGGAAATCACTATACAAACAAAACCATACGTTAAAGCATTAAACATAAACTTTCCAACTGTCTTCAGACCTTACTCCTGATGCTCAGTTAAAAGCAAAACAAGTAAATGATTCCAGGAGCAATATTGAGGCAATTTGATATTTTTTTAATATTTAAGTCTCGTCTTGTATTTGCCAAATTATTTAGTATTTATTCATTTAAGGCAGTTTTTGGCTGGATTTAAAGTCATTTTTGTGCATTTTGGGGTTTTTCGCCATTGACGTCCATGACTGTCTTTTACCAGGGAAATCACTACCCTGGACTCGGTTTAAACTTCCAAAGAGCTCCAGTATCTGTATTTAATCATTAAATGCAGTTTTCCATGTGATTTTAGCACATTATAAATACTATAAATATATTAAATATTCCTGAATACTCTTGTCATGGGAAGAGTATTCAGGATTTTTTTTTTTATCAAGCAGCAGCACTATAATTGAACTTGTGGTGGTTGTTTAATTGATAACTCTTTCGAGTTCGAGATACGCAGAAATATACACCTGTTAAATATATTTCAATTTTAAATAATTTCCCAATATTTTAGGAAATATATATTCAAAAGGATTTGCTGAAAACATTAATTCAAAGATTAATCTCAATGTGTTCTATTCTGGTGTAAATTACAGTATCTACTGTTTTAACTCCTTTCTTTGTTTGGCCGTGAATAAATGTCCTTGTTGAATAAATGTGGTTATCTGTAACTTGTTATTCTAAATGAATGAGGTTATCTGGAACTTGTTATTCTAAATGAATGAGGTTATCTGGAACTTGTTATTCTAAATGAATGTTGTTATCTGTAACTTGTTATTCTAAATGAATGTTGTTATCTGGAACTTGTTATTCTAAATGAATGTTGTTATCTGTAACTTGTTATTCTAAGGGAATGTTGTTATCTGTAACTTGTTATTCTAAAAGAATGTTGTTATCTGTAACTTGTTATCCTAAATGAATGTTGTTATCAGTAACGGGCCGTATTTGGCCCGCGGGCCGAGGTTGTAAAACGCGTAAACACACAACCGGGGGCGGTTCGAGCGCGTGGGCTAAATGTTCTTCGGCTAAATAGTCGGTCGGCCAAATAGTCGTTCGGCTAATTCTATGTTCGGCCAGATGGTCTTTCGGCGAGTTGGCTGTCGGCCAGATGTCAGTCGGCTAAATGACTTTTGGCAAGTAGACCGTGCACCAAATCTGATGTATCACTTTCTGGTTTGGGCTCTGCAAAAGATATTTATGGAATAATGAGTTTTTCATGTTCACTTACATGCCACGTGGGAGGGTCCTGCCTGTTAAGTTTTCACCCCCAGGCCCCCAGATACTGTTATAACCTGACAGTTCCATCCCATGATTGTCACTTTCCCCCACAAACAGGGAATTCTTCACCTGCTGATGAGAACCATCATCATCTGGAAACGTTCCTCCACTGCACACATGAAGAACGAGTGTTAGAAAATCTAGAGCAAAAATCAATAGGTACAGGTTCTATTTACTATTAGTCTTGCAGGTGTGTACAAATGTGAGTAACTAACCCTATGGAGAAAGGAAGAAAAAAAAAGAAATAGAGAGATACAACAACAACAAAAAACATTATGATAACATACATACAGTGGGGCAAATAGGTGGTCAGATGAAACCAAAATAGAACTTTTGGAAGAAACACAGGTTCTTATGTTTGGAGGACAAAGAATACTGAATTGCATCCAAAGAAACACCATAGCCACGGTAAAGCATGGGGGTGGAAAAATCATGCTCTGGGGCTGATTTTCTGCAAAGAGACCAGGATGACTGATCTGTGTAAAGGAAAGAAGCAATGGGGACATGCATTGACAAATTTTGAGTGAAAATCTCTTTCCATTAAAGATGAGACGTGGTTGGGTCTTTCAGCATGACAATGATCCCAAACACACAACCAGGGCAACAAAGGAGTGGCTTCCTAAGAAGCATTTCGAGGTCCTGGAGTGGCCTTGTCAGTCTCCAGATCTCAACGCCATAGAAAATCGATGGAGGGAGTTGAGGGTCCAAAACATCACTGCTCTAGAAGAGATCTGCATGGAGGAGGAATGGGCCAAAATACCAGGAACAGTGTGTGAAAGGCTTGTGAAGAGTTATAGGAAACATTTGGCCTCCGTTATTGCCAACATGGTATTGAGATTAACTTTTGGTATTGACCAAAAACTTATTTTCCGCCATGATTTGCAAATAAATTATTTAAAAATCAAATTAAAAGTCAAAAGCGTTTATTGTCACCATGCACAGCTGCGTATAACGAAATTGTTGGTGCTACTCCAAAAAGTGTGTTTTCCCGGTAAAAAAAAAAACATAAATAAGTAACATAAAAATATAAAGAGCCACATCCTGGCAAGGTAAATTCTAAAATATTGCACAATCTAAGATATTGCACAGTGTTATTGCACAGAAGGTATTGTGTGTTGTGCTAACGCAAGTTCAGAGTCCTGATAGCTGTGATGAGAATAATGATGAAGTTCCTGACAAAGCTGTTGGTAGCAAGCTGAAGTTCCAAATCGTCCATTTTGTGGGTGATGGATCTGGCATTGGTCAAGAACATACTCGGAAGCGGTGCTCTGTGCGGTTGTCTCCTTAGCTTAGCTGCTGAGACTGCCCAGCATCCGCGCTTTTGCTTCCTTTTCCTTCGCCGCCTTCGTCTAACTCTGAGTGGGCTGACAATCCACGGAAATCCTGGAGATCTAGAGATGACCTCAGGGATATTTTAGGTTCGTTGGTATTCTATATTGATGGATATATTATATCTCCGACCGAGAGAATTTAAATCCTGGCGACTGTAGAAAAAGTTTGCCCCGCAGATTTTCGTAAATAATGATAAGATTGAGAAAACAAAACACCAAACTGGAGAGCAAAGAGCTGCACCCGTGCGTGCCGCCATCTTGGGATTAAGCTTGTGTTGTGATTTTCAGTTTTTTTCCACATTTTCTCTCATAGTTAAGACTTAACCATGTTGACAATTACAGGCCTCTCTAATCCTTTTAAGTAGGGTAACTTGCACAATTGGTGGTTGACTAAATACCTATTTGCCCCAATGTACATGTTATGTTATAATGTAATAGGTATTATTACTATATTTAATATCACTATTATATGATATCTACAAATCTCTAATAATGAAATAGGAAGAAGCTGAGCTCACATACCTTGCTAGAGTTAGACCAATGGCGTTATCTGCAAATCTATAAAATAGATATGTTTAGTAACATCTTAAGTCAATAAACCTATGCTGCATATATATATATATATATATATATATATATATATATATATATATATATATATATATATATATATATATATATATATAATATATATATATATATATATAAATATATATATATATATATATATATATATATATATAAATATATATATATATATATATATATATAAACATATATATATAAATATATATATATATATATATATATATATATATATATATATATATATATATATATATATATATATATATAAAAAAAAATATATATATATATATATATATATATATATATATATATATATATATATATATATATATATAAACGGACGTTTGTTCGACGCACAGTTTGTCGAACAGACATTTGTTCGACGCACAGTTTGTCGAACAGACATTTGTTCGACGGATGTTTTATCTAACGGACGTTTGTTCGACGGACAGATTGTCAAACAGACATTTGTTCGACGGATGTTTTATCTAACGGACGTTTGTTCGACGGACAGATTGTCAAACAGACATTTGGTCGATGGACAGTTCATTGAAAGGACGTTTGGTCGACGGACAATACGTTGCCGGATTCGCTGCCGGACAATACGTTGCCGGATTCGCTGCCGGACAATTTGTCGAACGGACAATTTGTCGCTGGATTCGCCGCCGGACATTTCGTTGAACGGACAATTCGTCACCGGATTCGCTCGCTCTCAAAATGTTGTGGTCTAAGAATGTACTTTAAAAAGAGTTTTAATTTTAAAGCAGGGTTGGGCAATTCATTTCACAAAGGGAATTAACCTGTGGCTATAATCTTACATATTTGCGTGTTGTATATGTTCATTAATTTGTATAGTTCCTTTATCCAACAAATCTAACTCTAACTCAAGTGCAGTTCAAATGCAAATGACAGACGACCAATCCATTTAAAGTGGAACCTTAGTTGGAATGTATTGTTGACAAGCACAGTGAATGAATAGGCTCTTTAACTGCCAAACGCCAAATGTCCAGGGACGAAGTGTCCGTTCGACGAAACGTCCGGGGACGAAGTGTCCGTTCGACGAAACATCCGGGG
>NC_135510.1:2733610-2811110 GCF_051989575.1 Stigmatopora nigra | reverse complement strand
ACAATACAATATGGAAATAAAACCATTAATATAAACCAGAATACATTTTTTTTAAATTAAATAAAATAAAAAAAGAGGATTTGGTTGGTTTTTTTTCATAATGTCCTTTGAAGAATACAATATTTGATTTTAGGCACTGGAAAATGTTTAGGAAAACAATTTCTATGAGCCACGTAAAAGATCATTGTGAGCAATGATGGTCAATCTGGACCACCTACATAACTCCATTATGTGACCTTGCTGACATATGCTAGGCTGCATACATTTAGGGTACTGTTGGAATTATTATTATATTAATTATAAATTTGCATTGTTATACATCTTTTGCATGAATAACGCTACTAATTTACAATGGGAGGTCGTTCCTCTATCCAGCTGTACATTGATAAGTTCCTTAATAATTACCCTTGTTTGTAATTATCAATAACTGCAGGCAGACATCTTATTCAATTATTGACATATAATTAAATAGATTGGATCACAGATAGGAACCTTAAGGGAGGATGTCTTCCAAAGTATCCTCCCTATGTCTGCCTGCAGTTATTGATAATTACAAAGAAGGGTAATTATTAATGAACCTATCAACTTCTACCTCGACCTCTCACACGGATCCAGGAGGATTCCTAAATTGTTTTGTATCCTCGACTTCTCACACAGTCGCAAGCTCACACTGAAGATTCGGGAAGGACTCGTTATTGTTTTGGATTGGATTGGATAACTCTATTCCTCCCGTATTCGGAAAATTTTGACTTTGATTCCAGCACAGGTGGCGATATCGTTCGCCCTCCGAAAAAACTTGCAATTGTTTTGATTTCTGACCTTAATTGTTTTGAATAGATGACCTTAATTGTTTTGACTCTAATGCAAGCAAATGGGCAGGAAAGGATTCAATTCCTTAGAATGATCTCGGACGAAAACGAGTCAGGATCGATTCTCTCTTGCAAGATAAAGCTGGATATTTTGAATTTTGTTTTTGCTTCACACATTTAATGGCATTTTTGAGCATTCAGACGTGTTTTTTCAATACTACAGAACAACAATGGATGTACAGTTTTTTCTTGCAAGAGTAAAGGAGTTTTGTTGAACACGAGAGGAGCCAATATGAGGAAATCTACGAGGCCACCAGACGCACTGCAAGCGCACAAAGATTCCTGCGCGCACTACCAACAACTTCACGACAGGATTCTGGACAATATTATTTGCCAGACGCGGACCAGATTTCAAGACCACAAAAGACTGATGTTTCTCTCCCTCCTTGACTCGCAGATGATTTGGGAATACCAGGACACTTTCCCACATGGAGCCTTCTCCACCTTAACGCAGAGCCACGGAACACTTTTCGATCTGTCTCGGCTAAGAACAGAACTGATTGTAATGTATGCCATGGATGATTTTGTAGGAAAATCTCTCACTGATCTCCTTGACTTCCTTCAGCAGAAAAATCTGAGTTAGAGCATGGGGCAGCTGTACACATTAGTGTGTTTGGCAGAGACCATCCCCTTGTCCACTGCTTCTGTCGAACGGACATTTTCAGCCGAAATTGAATCAAAACATATGCCAGAAATAGAACATGACAGACTTGACTTTCAGCATTAGCTCTGATGGCAATAGAAAAGAACTTCTTGGTTGACCTGAAACGCACATAACGTAATCTGTACGACAGAGTAATTGATATCATCTTGAGCAAAGAAAGGAGGATAGATTTTGTGAATGAATAAAAATATTTTTTTGTTGAGGAAACTGTCTATTTTCCGAAATAATATTTAAATTTTTGAGGTTATTATTGATTATTTTTATGTGTCGCAGCTGTAGCTGCAGTAAAGGTTTTACATACATAAAATACTTGTTGAGGGTTGGATAGATTCACACGTACCACTACTGAAGGCCCAGGTGTGAAATGCACGACCCGCCACTGGTTAAAATATGTTGAGAAGTGAGCAGCGGGTAAACAGACAAAGGCTGAAAAAGGTGAATGGAGGAGGTGATGAAAGACATAAAGTCAGTGTGTGTTAAAGAGGAAGTTTTGAAAACAGATGACCTCTCATGAGACATGCACAAAATAAAATAAAAATGGATATATGATTGAAATGATGGTATTTAATATATTCAGTCTTACTCTGTAGTTGGAATGAGCTCTGTTATTGATGAACTGACCCATAGGCGTGTGTTCCGTTTTTCCAGGTGAGTACAGGCCCTGAGATAGTCCTGTTGGTACATGGTGGAAGATAAACCAGAATCCTGTTTCCTAGAGACACCAAAAAAATGCACATTATAAATCCTTAACATGGGTGACATGCAGGCTAGGGGGTGTATTGGGGCGCCAAACAACTCCCAAGTTCGGGAGTTTTGTCCTTGGTGAAGCTAAATGATCACTGCCTTTCATTTTTTCTTACTGCTATAATTAGAGCTTCAATTTAGGCCAGTGTATGTCTGTTGTCAGTTTGACTTTTTTTTAAGTTAATGTTGGTTTTAAACTCACCTCTGAGCCTGCAGCTGCACAGTTGATAATGTTGTTATTGGGGTTGGCAATCCAAAAAGTGGAAGTTGCACTAAAAAAAAGTAATGTCACAATGGGTTGATGCACAGCTGGACTCACAACCACGAGAAGCAGTCGAAAGGCAGGACCTTGATAAAAGTTAATTACGCAGGCAGGTGCTACCAGGGCAGCCAATAAATATAACAAAATCATTTGGCACCAAAAACAAGACCTGCCATACAGTTGATCATGGTGACTTAGTTTCGAACACAATGAACGTACTGGCAAAGAACACTGAAACTGAGAGGCATCTAAGGGCGAGGGCTAATGACAAACAGGTGTTGACACTCAGATCATTAGGAGAGCAAAGCTGCCATAGTGACGACCAATATTCCCTCTAACCTGTGCGAGTGCCCAGTAAAAATATAAAAATATAAAAAGTTAAATCATGGCAAGGTAAATTCTAAAATATTGCACAATCTAAGACAGATGTGGGCAAACTACGGCTCGCGGGCCACATCCGGCCCGCTAGGCCTTTTAATCCGGCCTGCCGACGTTGTCCAAATGTTTATTTTTTATTCTGTATTTTTTTCCCAAGATGGCGCCGTCACGCAGAAGCCAGTGGCTGTACCAATGTCCACTCTTATTTGTTTTTCGTGTTTTACAGCCCCTCTATCTTTTTTTAAATTACATTTGAAAAATTCTTAATACATTCCTTTATACTTTAATGATGAGTGACCAGTATGCGAATACTTTAGTCATTTTTTTCTGTTAATGTTTCATATGTACTGTTAACGGATGCAGTTTTTATATGTATCATATCTTGTGCTGACCCGGCCCATCTCTCAAATTTTTAAAATCAATGTGGGGCTTGTGGTTAGTAAAGAGGACGTTGACGAGTTGGTCGAGGGTCACCAAAGCGATCTTTCAACGGTGCAGGAGTTAATGCAACACTTGGCAATACACGAGCCATTTAACGAGAAGGTGGCTGAGGTGTAACCAGCCACCATCCCAACAACACGAATCAGGAAAAAAAATTCTACTTTATGGAAAAAACTTCCAGAAAAAGTGTCCACGAGTCGTGTGATCGCTCAATTTGATGGGACATTTCTATGTTGCATTCTAGAAAGATTCTTAAAAGTCATCAAAATAAGTCATCTTTGGGTAGTTTTTCTTTTCAAAATGTCCGTCAACCCGCACTGCAGAAGGGCAACTTAAATCCAATCAGGTAAGAATCAGTACCGATTAATAAAATGAGTGAAAAAATAAATTCCAAATAAATCATAAAACGTTCATTTTTATTGTTGATTGATGTTGTTAATGTTGTTGTTCTTAATGTTCCATTTATGGGCTACCGTTAGCTTCCTCTTCTTCCCCTGCGTTTCAACACAGATAGATTTTGTGTGATTGTTATTCAGTTTAAGACATTAATAAAGAATTTTCTTATCATTTTCTTTCATTTTTGTGTATTTCTCACATCTTTTATGCAAAATTGAGTCGCTTTGACCAATTTTAATGGGCTTATTTAGTAGTTGTCAGGACCGTGGAACGAATTTACATATGAAGTACTGCTCTACTGACAAAAAAGTTCTGGAATCAATTAATTTTGTAAGTAGCGGTATGTCAGTACATTTTTTTCGTTTTACCCATTTCAGCTCTAATCCGGATTCTCTGGTAGCAGATGTAAACATCATTGTTGATTGCTAATATTGTTATGTTTTAATCAAGCATGGTATATGCGCGTTATTTCCGTTTCCGTATAGTTTTAGGTATGTTCTCTATTTTTTCCCAACCCACCTCCCCTTTGTCACTCGCATAATGTTGTCAGTCACATTCGCCTTTTCACTATATAAATATTGCATGCCAGCAAGCAATAAACCCAGATAGTCAAGCTGTCAGCGTGATACAGTGACATCTACAGAATCTTGAATTTAGTGCATACAAAAGGTGCACCGACTGATTGGGCACCCCTTCAACTTTAGGAAAAATTTTAGACTTTTAAGCGCACCCTATGTGAGTAAATCTGTGCCGTGGAGTGTTTGTAAGGTTTATTACCGCTTAATAAAGGGAATTGCAATCATTAATAAGGGCAGCAATTGGCTGAGGTTGATAAGTATGCAAACTGCGAGCAAAATTGAAGAAGTCCTGCAGATGAACTAAAAAAAAGGAAGACCATGCTCTTCATCCTCATTCTCGCCGATTTCCGCTGAACTCACTCCCCGATGGGATCATTTTGATGTGGTTCTCATCAGAAAGGGTGGAGTAGTGGTGAAGGATCACAGTATAACAGTTTCGTAGCATTTTTTTTACAAATGTTCCCTAGATACTTCTGCATTATGTGGGATTATTTTGTCTGAATTGACTGATTCTGAGACAATCCTGGTCAAAAAGGGACTCAGATATAAATGTTCCTGTTGTTGTCATACCTGCAGTCTTTCCGTGGGTTGGCTACATATCCTGGGTATGCGCCATTAGTGATGTCACGGCACATTTTGCTGTCTCTGTCTGAAGGGAGGAGTGTGCCAGCTCGGACCACGAGACCTAAACAGTGATAAAATGTATTTCTCTCCTCTGGCCCATCTTCCGTAAAGAAACAATGGCCCAGCGTGTCATAGCCCACCACGTCTTTTACCTGAAAAAGAAAACATTTAATTTATTAGTTATGGAAAAATATAGCATTTTCTCCCTACAACACATTTTGAGGGTTTTTGAATACCTTACATAAAGAATACATTCACGAAAATATGTTAGACCGGCCTCTATATTCAATATAACAGGGGGGAATCCTTTTGCTTCGCCCTGCGATGCGGCGCTCTCCACCTCCTCCGGGAGGATGGCACAGCACACCCACCGCCACGTGGTGGCCCATTGTAGATGGCCAGCCGACAAGGTGAAAAACCTCGTTGCTGCGCCTCCCCACACAGACAAGACGGACAAGGCGGTCGAAGCTCCTTCCTGAGCATCCCGCTGGCCGCCACGCGGAGGCCCACTGTAGATAGCCCGCCGACCTTGCAAATGCTGGTCTGGGTAATCCAGATTGGGGTAATCGGAGAAAAGGTAGGGGTCGTCATCATCCTCCGGTGAAGCGTATCGGGGCCCGAATTGGTCTAGAAAATCACTGTCCCAATCCGAACCTCTGGCAAACACATGAATTAGATCACGGTCGTCCTCATCTTCAAAATAATCAGAGTCCCTCAATTGAGGAAAAGATTTGCTGGAGCTTGATATCAGGTAACATGGGCGATGAACTGTGGGTGTGGGCGCCTGGGTATCATGACTGTGGCAGCATGTCCAGTAATGATACATTTTTGGATGTGACCAAGGCTGGCTATAGTGCATGCATATGTGTTATAAACTTTAGGTTCTTGTCTGATAAATTTGCTATGTTGTGGACTATTTATATACAGTACAAGTTATACAAGAGCTGAACTCACCAGAAGTCCATTGGTGCTGTGGATGGTAATGCAGCGAGAGAATGAATGGTGGATTGATAAATCACTGACATAAGTGGGGGGATTGTAGCCTCCCATCTCACCCACTTCCCCATTTATATGAAAGTGGACTGGATAATGTCCCATTGTTTGCTGGCCCATGTTCTGGAGCTCCACACCAGATATGTGTGCAGCTTTGAATCCCCGCTCTACCTAATGGCAGCAGAGAGAAACACATTTTTTTTTATAAGAAAAGATATCTGGTCATGAGGTTTGGAAGGTTCGACCAAAGGTCAGCAATCAGAATGTATACATATTTTTTAAAGAGATGAGGTGAATACAGCTTTGTTAGACAGGTGGAAAAACAGACTAACCCCCCCCCCCTACCCACATAAATAAACTGTATCCAATCAAATAAAGAAATAAAGAACAACGCACATTGCATCAACACATCTTTTTAGAAAATGGGAAAACTGCAGATATTTCTAGAGACGGGAACTTTAGGATGTTATGATCATAAATGTCAAGTGTGGCCTTATTTTAAAGGCCTTCACTCTAACTTTCTTACCCTTTCCTATATTTGTGTGTGCGTGAGTTGCCAAAAGTGCAGTCTATACATTTTCCACATGCAAGAACCTATAGAGTGGAATGTGGTAAAATTGAATAATAGGTATGATTTTTCAAGTTTGGAATGGATAAGTCACTTCTCTACTGTATCCTTCAGTGTTCTCTTGTGCCTCATTGTCACTGATTTGTATTCTATATGTTGCATGCATAGCTTAAATGTTTGAACATTTCGAAAAATAATAGTTGCTATTACTGAGTTATTACTAATTACCGTATTTTCACGACTATTAGGCACACTAAAAAGTCTTACATTTTCTGCAAAATAGACAGGGCGCCTTATAATGCGGAGCACCATGTGTAAGCTCCAAAGCCTAACTGAGAGCACTACTTGCCGTTACGCTTCTTAAATAGAGAGAAGGCAGACGTGGGTGGGGTTTGACGCTAGAGGGCATGCCGCTTCCAGGTGCCCGTATATAGTGTGGGTATGTGTTTATTGCAAAACAATTTCGGTTTGGTTTTTAAGGTCCCCCGAAAATGAATAATACAAATAGACACTCTTACGAAGCGCAGTTCAAACTTCAAGCCATCATGCAGGGGAATATGGGAATAGAGCAGCCGCGAGGGAATTTTAGATCAACGAATCCCTGGTTAGCAAATAGAGGAGGCAGGAGAACGAGCTTCGCCAAGTCAAGAAAAAGAAGCTGAGTTGATTTGCGTGTGCCCATCTCGCAGCAGCGGTGAAAAACCAAGTCACGAAAATGAACTCTGAACTTGCCGTCATTCCCGGAGGCTTAACTAAAGAACTCCAAACGATGGATATCAGCAACAACCGGGCGTTCAAAGCAAAGTTGCGAGCGGCATGGGAACAATGGATGAATTGTGGCGAACACAGTTTTACAAAGGGTGGCAGGCAGCGCCGAGCGAGTTACGCCACTATTTGCGAATGGATTGTGGCCTCTTTGCAATGTTGTTCGAGCTTTTGCAAAAGCCGGCATCACTTCTGTCGAGCAACATGGCAATGTGAGTGACTCTGACAACGAAGAGAGGGAACCCGGCGTTTTTGATGAATCATTTGGACAATTGTTCAATTAGGACAGAGAAAATTAGGACTTTGGTGGATTTGTGGATGATTATTGATCAAAAAACACAAAAAAACGTGAGTACATTGTAAAATGGCTAAATAAAGTACAACCAAACTCTGTTTTGCTTCCGTTGCCTTTTTAAAAATGTGTTTTTAGCGTGTGTCCGTATGTATAAGCTGGTGTATGCCATGCCTGGCTGCGTGTTTTGGAGTGGTGCGTCTTGTGTGTGTGTCAAATACAGAAATAGCACACGTTACTGACACTGCGCCTTAAATGCGGTGCACCATATCGTTGTGAAAAAATGGTATCGGTATTTGTTGTATCTGTTTCTAAAACACCACCATTCTTTGCATATACGTCAAGTATTAACTTATTATTTCTAAATTGATTTAGTAGCATTTGATAGTTATTTTAAATGCAATACAAATTTTATCTAAATTGAAAAAAATTGTTAAACCTGAAAGCCGCCTCGTAGTTTAAAGTTTCACTCGCCTGACTTCGTTGCGGGAAGGCTCAATTCCCACTGGTGGTGGTATGATTGGGGTTGCGGATGGCCGTTTGTCTCTATGTGTGCCTCACATGGAGCCGCTTTTGTCAGACAAAAAAGGCTGACTTAATCGAGGGTATGGCTTATAGGCGCATAAAAACCTGACATGCAAAAAATCTTCAAATTGATAGCGCCGTGACGTGTTGGCGTCCCAACAAAATGGTGCCGTTACTTCGGCACATGACGTCACGAAATCAAAATTGAGAAAAGATAAACAGATAAAACGCTAAACAAAATTTATTTTGACGTCTAATAATAAAATTCAAGAAAATAACGTACATCTGGCAGGCATCTTACCTGGGGCTCCGACGTATAAACCTTGTGAAACGTACTCTGAGTGGCCGGACACGAGCAGCCTTGATTTTGAAATTAAACAAAATTCCACTCTGATTGTTATAAATTTTCCTATGTTTTCCGTTGTTTTCATTAAAAGGCAGGTTGACAGCTTGGGGTCCTATAGTTGTAGTCTGAGTTGTAGTCTTTAGTAGAGAGCACAGCGGACGTTTCCAGCAGAGTTTGGTTCATTAAAGTTTACTGTAATGTGTTGTCAAAGAAGTATGTTCTACATTGTCTATTACTTGGATTTTATATAAAATAAGCTCAATAATCATCTGTGCGCCTTCAGGCCACTCTGACCAAAGTATCTGGGTAGATGAGGTATCCCAGCGCTATCAAAAAACATTGCAACACTAAGCTCAAGATAGACTTTTTTCTTTTTTTCAAATTGATTAATTTTATATTTTGCATTCACAAAGACAGGCATTTTAACTTCCTTATGATATCGACCCTAATAATGTGCTTTTGACTCATACAGTAACTCATAAATACCACTAGTGATGATTTTTCTCAATATTTCCCTTCAAAGTAACACATTTGTAATCCCTATCAAAATCGTGAAAATTGGGAATCAGTGGGCGGCTTATACTTGAGAAATTGTGAAAATGTCCAGGCCATTTTTAAGGTGCGACTTATACGTGCGGGTGGCTTATATGCGAGTAAATATGGTATGTATCAATAGAGGGGCTGAACAAACATGAATATTTTGTATACGACCCTCGAGCCTGTGCATAGAATGCAGTTGAATGGGTGTCACTTGCACTCAATCTAAAATTTTCTCTAAAATGGTCGATAATTCCAATTGATCGGTGAGCCGTGTCTTTGCACTAAATTAAATTTTTGTATTTCCCAGACTGCTTTAGTGACTGGTATTATTTCTTGCCGGCACGCTACTTATTGCGATCATTCCAGTGGACGTTCAACCTAAAAATAGCCTCATCGCGCATTCCAAGCATTACGGTAAATCCATTCAAAGTATCCCTGGGGAGTGGCAAGGCATTTGACTTCCGTGTGCTCGCAGCACTTTTCACCCTCCAAAACACTCAATAATAAAAGAAACAGCCTATTAGCGCTATACAGTGGAAATGCCTGACGTGAATGACAGCACGATGTGGGTGTGAACACTTGGACTGACTCAGTAGAGCATTTTAAATTTTAGTTGCTCTAGCTGTTTTTAAAAAAGCACGATAGCTGCTAGTCTAACTTACACTAGCAGGTAGCATAACATATGTTAGCGGATATCATAACACATGCTAGCGGATAGCAGAACATAGGTAACCTAGCGGATACCATAATATACGCCAGCCTACTGTCATTTCTCGCAAAAACAGAAAATTTACCCGCAAATGACACTGCACCCTCTCAAACAGTGTGTTTTATAGGTGTAAACAAACGGTAATTTTGAGAATGTCTATGCAAATTATTGATTGGTCCGTGATGTGTCTTTAAATTTCAATACGTCTCTAGATACAACAATTATGTCAGTAAAAATATTGATAAGCAACAAGTACCTTTAAATGCCCCCCAAAGGTGTCAAAGTCAAAGAATTTGCAGGCTTCATTGCCATAACAGCTGGGCTCCATTTCACCGAGGACAAGGATGTTACGACTGAGTAGGCCAACCTCAGCTCTCATATCCACTCCATCAACCTCTTCACCCATGTGAATAAACTTGGCGATACCTGTATACACATATATGCAGATTTAGGCTTCTACTCTAAATGTTTAGAGGACACTAAATATGTTAGGTTTATCATTATTATATATTTGCTTGTAATATAATCATTATATATGTGCTTGCAATGAAGAATGTTTTGCCTTATTTTGCATATTAAACATTACATATATGAATGCTTTGTTTATTAAGAATGTTAGGTTTATCATTATTATAAATTTGACATTAATACAAGGCATTTTAATACATCTCTTGCAGAAGAAGTGCTCGCTCCAAAGTTAACCAAAACACCTTTGGAGGTCACTTCTCTTTCACACCTGGACTTCTCGAGACTATGGTTCAACAACAAGCTCTTGGCAACTGTGGATTTGTTTTGGGAAACGTGGCTTCTCAAGATGGTGCGCATCAACTCTCTCTCGGGAAGATTCGACAGACCTACAATAGTTTTGAATTTTCTTAATTCCGACGCTAAGTGATCGACTCTGAGTTTCTAAAGAAAAAAAATGGTTGCGTTTTCTTGTTGTTGGAAAAAAGCTGTTGTGTGAATTGCTGGGATTGGACGAAATTAATCTACTGTATTGTTTGGAGAGAACGCACATTGCATAATAGCACCCTTGGCGACTTTTCTAGTGAAGTCTCTTGAATTTGTGTAGCAGCATCGGGGTTTTTGAGGTCATCTGTCCAGTTTGAACAGATGTGACCTCTGTCCATGTTGCTGACTGACCAGTCGACTAAGTGTTCGTCGACGAAACGTCCGGGTACCCTCTAAATTTATCCTTGGCATGAGTGAGAGCACGAATGGTTGTCCGTCTTTTTGTGCCCTGCGATCGGCTGTCCACCAATTCAGGGTGTCCTACACCTTGTGCCCAAAGTCAATAGGCTCCAGCACCCCCCGTGACCACTGTGATGATAAGTGGTTAAGAAAATCAATGAATGAATTCTACATCTTCCAGCAACTTGGATGATCGAATTATGAATATTAAAAAATAATGATTGATGATAACTATTCCCTAAAGTAGATAGCAGAGCTCATGTTGGGAACTAACACATTGCATTATGTAAATTCCCGAATACGGAATGAATAGTGTTATCCAATCCAATCCAATGGACAAGAGTAGCTATTTATGTTGGCATTTGCCTCATTTATGTTTCGAAGCAGGATGTCTCCTCTTTAGGGAGAAAATATTGTGCTTGGAGGCAAATTTCTCACCTTGAACCTTGACTTGATTAGGTTTACATTCAGGGCAAGGAATTAGGCCAAACCCTTCAGTCTGATCCATAGAATAGTCAGTGCTGGCCAACACCACCTGGTCACCAGTTAGCCAACCTACTGGTTCGTCTACAAGCTCCAAAATTGTGCTGTTGGACAAGACGTTGGAAGAAATTGAAGCCAGAGGACGGCCTGTAGAATCAGATATTTAAATTTAAAAGTTAACAACAACAGTTACAAATACAATTTTATATGAGACAAGTGCACAAAGTTAGGCTAAGAGATATGATCCCAATGAGCATTGTGAGAATAATTGGTACTGAAGATGAATGAATGAATGTTGTGAAAATTGATTCATTTTGGTTACGACTGTCTTAGTAAAAAAAAATCAAGTTATCTTAAAAAAGACAACATTGTATCTTTTCTCATGTAGATGAATGTTCAGTGCTATGCTAATTGCACATGGTTTCATTGATATATCAAAAAAATGAATGTTTTGAGTTTATAATTTTTTTTCTCTGTAAATAGTTCTTATCTTTGTTATCAAAAATATTTATTTGAATCTCAATGAGGGTGCTCTGGCAAAGATTTCAAATAGAAATTAAACACAGTAACTTTTGATCAATCCATTTCATTGTCACACTAAATAATAATCCGATGCAAGCCTCAGGACACTACTACATTCCACTCAGAGTGAGAGATGCAGAGCAGGTGAGGGCCTACTTATTGGCCCCCGGCTCTGTGTTGGGGTTCACCCTGGTAGACGAGTGTAGCATCCCTCTGCCTTCGGGTGGGGAGAAAGGACCTGACTGTTGTTTGCGCATATGCACCAAACAGTAGTTCAGAGTACCTATCGGGAGCGGCTGGTTTGTCCTTCCTACATTTTCCTGGATGTCACTGCGTAGGTTCAATAGCCATGCAGCCACGCTACCCTTCTCCTCGATACCACTCGTTCTCCTGTTTCCGGTTTGGTTACGTTTCCGTTCCACAAGTCCTCGTTGTTTTGTAAGATCCCTTCCAAGTTAATAAAGTTGTTATTTGAAGCTAATTGCCTCGTCCACACCCTGCTTCCCTATGCCTGGGTCATAATTCGTTCCCGGTCGCGCCACAACGACGCGGCGCGATCGTAACGATACCCTAGCTTGGAAAGAGTGCTGAAGAGTGCTCCTTAAGGGGACTCTCTCGTTCTGCTAGGTGAACCCGAGTGGTATTCTATTTTTAGATTTTTGTGCTTGCCACTTATCTGTTTTTTTGGGATTATATCATGTGGAGAGGAACTATTTTCACTGTGAGCAAAGTATTTAAAGTAGTTACAGTTTTATATATTTACATTACTATTTTGATATCAATACATTAGTCTTTTGAAATGCGTATAGCTATAATATTTAATAAATATACAATTCGATAATTGTAATTGTGTACTTGTATTTCTGTATAGACATGAAAACGTGTATTGTGGTGATTATAAGAGAGGTGAGCATTTGCGGTTTTTCCTTTATCGCGGGCATATCTGGTCTATATTAACCGCAATTCGAGGGATTACTGCATTACCAGGCCGGATCTATCCATCCATTTTCCATACTCCACTGGTGCCTTTCCCAGCTGACCTGGGGAGAAAGTATATACAGTAAACCCTCGCTTATCACGGTTAATGGGGACCGGGACACCCCCGCAGAAGGGTGAAACCGCGAAGTAGCCGGGCGCCATTAAAAAAATAATAATAATAAAAACGCTTATAGAAACGTATAACACGTGACCAAAACCACCACCAGGCTAATATGCTGTTCATTCAGGTGTTTTATTCGACATTAGAATGGAGGTGTTATGTTAGTGCATACAAAAAAAATCACTGTAAATGTAATAAATGTAAACTTTTATTAAGAAAACTCAGAAATTCAAAAACGTCATAGCAGCAATTCAAAAACATCATACTAGTAGTCAGGATGGATCTTCCGCAGTTCTTTGGCGCGTCGTAAAAAACATTGGTATGGGGAGTTGGGACCGTTGTTTTTTTTGGTTGGTGAGGATGCGCTTGTAAACAGCCATGACCTCATCGATGCGATTGCTGAACTCGACTGCCCTCACAATGTTATCGTCCATTTCTTTGGCCTTTCTTTGGAGGTCTTTGGCAGTATTAAAGAGGTCCTGCAAATTATGTAAAGTAAGGCCACCTTCGTCAGCGTCGTCAGCGTCGTCGTCGGCAGCAGGCTCCTCTTCCTCCTCACTCGCCGACTTGGTCATCTCCTGCAGGTCCTCCTCTGTCAGTGGGGCTGGGTGACAGTCGATGAGATTTGTAATCTCATCAGCCGTCATGTCCGAGAAGCCTTCAGTCTGCACCAACCGAGCCAGCCTGACAGCATTATCTACGGCTGAGTGCTGAATTTCGTTGGGAGTGAAGCCCTCATAGTCCTCAGTGATTTTCTGTGGCCACAATTTCCTCCAGCTGGAGATGAGTGTCTGTTCTTTCATGCCCTTTAGGGCATTCTGAATGTTGGTTAGACAGATGGCTATGTTGTAGTCCTTTCAGTTGGACTTCATGCTGAAGGCCTCGTCGGGCTCTTCAATGGAGGGGATGAGACCCTCCATTGTTGCCTTGGTGTAGAGGGCTTTGAAGGCCCTGATAACCCCCTGATCCATGGGCTGGATGAGGGAAGTGGTGTTGGGGGAAAGGAACTCCACCTACACCCCCTCATGGTGCAAATTAGTTGCATGTCCTCCTGCACAGTCCATGTGTAGAACCACTTTGAAGGGCAGTCCCTTTTCGGCCAGGTAAAGTTTTACCTGCGGAACGAAGGAGTTGAAGAACCAGTAATGTGTGAGGGCCTTGGTGATCCATGCTTTTTTGTTGGACATCCTGTAGACTGGCAGCAAGGCCCCTTTTCTTGTTCTTCAACGCGCGAGGATTCAGTGACCTGTAGATCAGGCCGGGCCTCAGCATGAATCCTGCTGCATTGCCACACAAGAGCAGAGTCACTCGATCCTTGTGGGCTTTGAAACCCGTCTTTTGAAGTTCGTCCTTGAAAAGAAAGGTCCGGGACAGGCATACTCTTCTAGAAGAGTCCTGTCTCATTCATGTTGAAGACCTGCTCCGGGACATAGCCATTTTCTTCAATCATTTCCGGAAACACATCCTCAACATAGCGCTCCGCTGCTGCTTTGTCTGCCGAGGCTGCATCTCCGTGCAGCGACACATTCCTTAGCCCGACTCGCCGCTTAAACCTCTCAAGCCAGCCCTTGCTGGCATTGAAAACCGGTCGCGGGCTAGTCTGGCTTGAGGGACCGGGCAGAGGATCACCTTCGTCGACGTCTTCTTCCTCGTCCGGAACGCTGACGTCGTCGTCACCACTCTCAAGCACCATGGCGTCAAACAAAGTTTTAGCCTTGCTTCGGATTAAGTTTCCGTCCAGGCTGATTTTCTTCGCCCTACAATCACGGATCAGTGCATTTTCCATTCGCACCATGACCTTGTTCTGGGTGTTCACAACCCTTTTGGCTTCTTTCGTAAAAGATGTTGCGGCAGTTTTGCGGATGTTCTTCTCCTCCTTCTTTATGTACCGCACCGTGGATTCATTCAGGCCGTAATGTCGAGCTACGCTAGCGTAGCTACTCCCTGCTTTCAACCTGTCCAATAAACTCACTTTTTCGGTGATTGTCAACATCTTCCGCTTTTTCTTCGGCTCACTAGAAGCACCAAGGGATGGAAAGCGTTTGGGAGGCATCACGAAGGGCTTCACAAAACTTTTGAGCTTAACTTGACGAGAAGCGTACTGTACAGCACGAGATAAGCGTGGACTGAGAATGGGCATCGGGAGAAGCTTGGGTTTCCGTGGTGAATGGGCCAATGGGGAGTCGAGTACATTCAGCTGGCCAATCAGCTTGCGTTTATGCCCGTGATGCGGAAGTGACGCGGCCGTAATCCCCCATGATGCTTTGCGCATACGTGCATTTTTTGTGTTTTAAAATTTATAAAATTATGAAATTACTAATTCTAATTGAATATTTTGTTTCCACACCCTGTAGGACGATGTAATTTATAATTTTAATTTAATATCTTTAAAAAAAAAAATTCCTGAAAAAAATCCGCAAAGCTCTGCAGGCAGCAATAAGTGGAACGCGAAGTAGCGAGGGTCCACTGTACAACACACACAGAAATAATCCTTTGCTCCTGCAATTACACCATCACTGAGTGGGAATAGATCCCACGCTGTCAATGTCAAAGTCGGGCAAATTGAACCATCCATGAATTGTTAAAACAGTAAAGATTGTAAATAACCAATGTGACTGTAAATTATATAACCTTTCCTTAAATTCTCTAATAACGACTAATTTAATGAAGTTATAATTAGTAATTAGTGTATGTATTAACATGCTTACAATGTAGTGATAGGGAATTGTCCTAAAATAAAATGTCATTACCTTTGGCAAAGCAAACTTTTTGACTATTTAAATCACTGGAAAAAAAATGTGAAAAATTCACTGTATGAACAAATCTTAAAAGTAAAAGTGGCATACGGGGGGATTATTAAATTGTTAACATATATTACTCTTCAAACTATATAAATGAAAAACAATTTTGTGCTATCAAAATGTAGTTAAAATATTGTGATGGCCTGGGAACTTTGTGTTTGTTATAAAATGCGGCATAAAAATGGGAGGAACATACTGTGCTGTGCTTCATTCATGCGGTGACTGAGAATCAGTGAATTTTAGATATTGATTATTTTGCTTTAGGTATATTCACTTGTGGAAAAAAGTATCTAATGTGAGGTTCATTTACCAGGTTTTCCACAGAGGAAGCGAACTCTGTAGTTGTGACAGAGGCCATGAGTTTGGTCTTTGTTGCGGCAGACAAAGCCATAATCTTTGGCATTTTTGTGGATCATATCCCCTGTTTGATTAGAAGGTACACCATCATGGGTTTCAGCCTATAAAGAACAACATTAAAAAGAAGGATTACCAAATTAATATGAGTAATTTCAAATCTTAAGAGGCAGCCCTAAACCTCTATATTTTATTCAAAGGTTGAATTATCCTCCATTAAAAAAAGGTTTCATGTAGTCCAGTTGTTGGGTTTATTCTGTATTACTATTATACATATAGTTGTATTAATTCATTTCTTTGTTAAATCATTCTCTTATTATTCTCAAAGTGTTGCGAGGTCACCAATAACCGCCAAGTCATCTTTAATCTGGACTGCCTGTTCCAGGATGTTTATACAAACAATTCACCCAATCTGAGTCTTCGAGATTCGGTGGTCCCTTTTTCAACGAGGCCAGGGCTATTCGGCCAATAACAAGAATGTTGCTTTTGTTATTTACAACATAGCGACTATACCTCGTGACGCACTTTGGGTTTTCTTTATGTAATTGTTATATGATTCTTAGGTCAAGGGAAGGCATAATTGTTCTAATCCAAATGTTGTTAGGTCTAGTCTCCTGCCTTGTTATTGGTAAAATACTTTGATTGTTATTGTAGTTCCAGATGTTGTTTTTACTCATACGTGATGGAATGATCAACAACTCTGTAAATTGTTTTGATTCATGGCAATAAGAGTCGTACGAAAATGTCTATTCGGGGAGACGTTCTGAAGTTGTAGGAGAAACTCTGGCTTGTTGAATCTCCCCTCTGAGGTTTTATCCGTGATCCATTCTATTTAATTAAATGTCAATAATTGAATAAGATGTCTGCCTGCAGTTATTGATAATTACGAACGAGGGTAATTATTAATGAACCTAACACCAGTCAATTCGAATCGGTTCATGTACCGGACAGGACCAGACTACAAACACATCAGAACTATTCCAGTTAGGCTGTGTTACGGCTGTCAGCCTGGTCACTTTGTTAATTGGGGTCCACGGCTATTGGAAATATGGATTTTAATATTATACCTGATTATTTATACCTGCCCCAAAATGTTAGTATGTCTGATAAACCTATAGTGCAGGGCCATGTAGAAAGAGAGTAGTAACTATTTCTGTTCTCGCCGCCGGGTGGTCTCGTGATTCCTGGAGGCCCGAATATTTCTAAACTCTTCATTTGTATTTTGGTTTGATTTATAAGTAGTTTAACCAAAACATGAAGATTGCAGATTCAAATGGGACAGCAGGTAGTGAATATGTGACAATTGATCCCTATATGTACACATGAAACATTTTCACATAAATAATACAGGTTGCCATACAATGATTTTGTAGTTTTTCATGAAAGTGATGCGCTTACAGGTTGCAAAGTTGAGCTAAACGGCATGTGAGTCATTCAACTACCAATACCCACAAATAGAAAGAAAGTGTATAAATGACAGGCCTCTCTCTGATATAATATTACGAGTTAACAATTTAGGCAGTCCGGCAGATGAGTGGTTTGCGCGTCCGCCTCACAGTGGGGGTCCTGGGGTCTAATCCATATCGGTCCACCAATGCGGAGTTTGCATGTTGTCCCGGGCCTACGTGTTTTTTTTTTTTGGTACTCCGGTTTCCTCTCACATTCCAAAGGCATGTATGGTCAAGATTAAAAGATATTAGATATATGTAAATATGGCATGCTCATACCAATTGTGCTCAACATATGTACGTATATGCCATGAGGAGACAGATGAAATATACTGTATTTATTTGAATACAACGGGCAAAATTTTGTACCAAAAAACTGAAGCAAAGTTTGGGTGGTCTTCGCTTTTATGATCAAATCGCAAGGTTTTCGGAGGTTTTGACATCCACCATTTTGAATATTCCTTTATAGTCACGCCTGAGATTTCAGGCGAGAAGAAAAGGCAATGGAGGACTACACACACATACCGGCAGTCTTCTGTGATAGTGTTCCAAAAATGTATTAAAACTGCGACTGTCCCTGGGAAAAAGCTCCAATCACAGGGCAGGGCACAGATGATATACTGCCCCGGCACGGGGTCGGCCATGAAGGATGAGCGTCCCCGGGAAAAGGTTCCGATGACCGGGCAGAGCACAGTGGATAAACTACCCCGGCATGGAAGATAAGTGCTCCCGACACGGAAGAAAACTGGCCTGGCATGGCAAATAAACGCTTAAAAATGCCCTTCTACCAAGGGCAAGTGCACACATAGGGAAAGAAAATGCTGGTGCTTTTCAGATTTTATTTTCAAGCGACTGGCGTGCTTCTAAATTCCGCCCAGGGAACTCCTCAATTGAGTTCGCCCAGGGAGCGCTATCCTCAGATAGGCTCACGGCTCGCCCCGTCGGCGTTGGCTGGTGCTCACACTTAGAAAAAATAACCCAAGAAGAATGGAATCAATTGTTTGGTGGTAATAATGAATCAGACTGAAAATTTTAAATGAGAAATAAGACTTGAAGGATTTAAAATTGTAAATTCCATTTGAGAATTGTGTTCATAATGGTACTTTTACCAGTTTTCCATAACATATGTTGTAAATTAATATTTTGTCATGGCGACACGTGTTCAGCATTTGACAGTTACCAGTACTGGTGCAATCCTTGGTGTGAGCTAAGAAAAAGTGTAAAAAATTATACCAGTTTTTAGTCACAAATTATGGGAGGGCGTTATACTTGAAAAAATTCTATAGGGAATTAAATATTCACAGATATAACTAGTCAATCAAATTATCTTCAATGGAATTCAAGAGAACTATTCAAGGCTTCATAAAACGAAAAACCTGTAAGGAAAATCGTATAATGGGTCCCTATGGGAGTGTCGCAACTTTCTTTCTACAGTGTTTTGCTACAATGGAGACAGAATTTCAAATTGCACTAGGTACAAAACCCTTTGATATGCAAATGACCGTCCCAACATACAAAACAAGTTATGAAACCCCCCTAAACATAGATGCATACCTGTTTCTGTGTTTATGTGCATGTGAAGGTGGTTCATTTTTAAAGGGTTTAATGGGTAGTTTTTTGAGGACCGTGGAACAAATGACAGAATTTACATATATTGCTCTACTTCTAAAAGGATGCGGGTTTTTCCTAACCAAAAACCTTGGATGACCATGGAGACACAAGCACTTATCAAATGCCGTAACACAAGACAAGAAACAAGAGAAAGTATAGAGCTGCCAGAGCAGAGCTGAAAAGAGGCATAAAGGAGGCCAAGGCAGCATATAATAAGAAAATTGAGGAGCACTTCAAAGAAAATAACCCAAGGAAGATGTGGCAGGGAATACGACATATTACCAACTACAATAACGATACTTTGTCTGTAAATGCAGATGCCTCACTAGCGGAGGAACTGAAACATTTCTTTGCCCGCTTTGAGACTGACAAATCAGACCCAGTGTCAACACTCCCACCCTGCAGCAATACACTGAAGTTCCGGGAACAGGAAGTGAGATTGGAAATCGGGTCTGTGAACACCAGGAAGGCTGCTGGACCAGACGGAATACCTGGCAAGGTGCTCAAAGCCTGTGCTGAAAAGCTGGCTGGAGTCTCCACAAACATTTTCAATTGTTCCTTGCAACAATCCATCATTCCAGCCTGCCTGAAATCTGCCACCATTATTCCTGTCCCCAAAAAGCCAACCATCGACAGCTTGAACGATTACAGGCCTGTTGCACTCACGCCTGTGATCATGAAGTGCTTTGAAAAGTTGGTGGCCCGCCACATCAGAAATGCAATCCCCCCCTCAGTTGACCCTCACCAGTTTGCTTATAGAGAAAACAGGTCCATTGAGGATGCTATTGCCGTGGCTCTACACCCAGCACTGAGAATTATGTGAGGATGCTTTTCATTGATGCTTTTCATGACGACAATGCCTATGTCTGATTTTATTTATTTTTATTTATTTATTCTGAAAACTTCTGGTGACGCTAAAAGTTCTGGAACCAAATAATTTCGTAAGTAGAAGTACAACTGTACATAATACCTGGGCATACTGAATGAACATACACGATTTACCTGAATGTCCAGCGGACTCTTACACAAACGATCTGGATAGGCTTCACGTAAATCTGTCAGCTTCTCCCAGTCTCCAGATCCTCTTTCATCATCTCTGTCAAACCATTGAGTCCACTCAGCCTCTGTTGAAGACCCACACAAAGAGGGTAAATGCCATATTTGCATACGTCAAATTTCTGATCTTACATACATACTAATGTTTGTAAAATTCAGGATCACAATGTCCGGAGTTGACATCGGGCGATAGGCAAACTACACCTTCAAAGTTGGCCAAACTGTCAAAGGGCACACATAGACTCAGGAGAACCATTTGCATGCAATTATACTTTCACTAAGTGGTAATTGATCCCACGCTCCCTGCACCAAAGTCAGGAGACATATATATGTATGTATATATGTATCTATGTATATCTATGTATATCTATGTATATATATATATATATATATATATATATATATATATATATATATATATATATATATATATATATATATATATATATATATATATATATATATATATATATATATATATATATATATATATATATATATATATATATATATATATATATATATATATATATATATATATATATATATATATATATATATACGCTCCCTGCACCAAAGTCAGGAGACATATATATGTATGTATATATGTATCTATGTATATCTATGTATGTATATATATATATATATATATATATATATATATATATATATATATATATATATATATATATATATATATATATATATATATATATATATATATATATATATATATATATATTAATATATATAGATAGATATATCTATCTATATATATATTAATATATATAGATAGATATATCTATATATATAGGCCTAGATGTGAAGTGCACGGCCCGCCACTGCGTATTAAATGGAGGTGATCCTACTTCGCAGTTTTTCGTTTATCACGGCCATGTCCGGTCTACATTAACCGCAATATTAGAGGGATAACTGTACAGAAATTGGTCGTGTGTATCGTACTAGTCCACAGCAAATATGCATGTATGCACTATCAATAGTTTTGATAATGATCTGTCATGGGAAGTCCTATGTCTCGACAGGGGGGATGGCAGCCTCGGTACGGTGCCACTACACAATTTATAGGGTTAAATTGGTGGCAAACCATGCTTAACCTGTGCTTGGCATATCAGTGCACGATTTGAAATTCCAAAGAACCATTGATTTATAGTGATAATGGCACCCAAATTGTGTTAACAAAATTGTTGGCTGGATGGAGAGAAGGTTCCATATCTCATTATGAAATCACTGCCTGCAGTGTTCTGCAAGACAACAACATAGGGAAGTCCTATTTAGTAGTTCTTACAAAGGGTTAAAACAAACGACCAGACGAGGGAAAATGCGATCGGATATAACATCTCCCTCACTCCTTCACTATTCTTTGGGGAAAGTGTTTTTACAAAATAAAAAAGTGACGTGCTTGTAAAGAAAAGGAAAAATATTGAAACGGTGTCTATCCTGTTACAGAAGCAGCGAATGACAAGTACATTTTTCCACTGTGCTAACTTTACCTGTTTCAACCTTTCAGGAAGAAATAAACAATGAGTTCAGATGCCTCCTTGGTTGAAAGGTAAATTTGGGAATACCTATTGGTGAACCTATCACACTAAATACTATTGTTACGGCTGGCAGCCTGGACACACACTATGTAGGAGGTGTGTGCTTTCTTTTCTTGACAGGTATCTGCAGCTGTGGCTCCACCCCTGTGACAAAGCCCTGCCCAGACCAACACAGTTGTGACTACTTCCCCAATCATCCCTCCTTCAATCAAGATTCACTTCCTGCCCTTATTTAAACCTTTTTCATTTGTCAGTTCACCCTTGCCCTTGAAGCCTTGCTGACTTGCAGGCTTGTGAGTATGTCACTCCCTGTTATATTTTGTATGTGTTGTTAATGATTTTGGGTTGCATAGGGGGACTTGAGATAAGTTTAGACACCCCGGGGTATACATATAGTTTGTGCATTTAGACACAGTTATTCCCCTGTCTAGATTTTGTTACATCAGTTTGACAGTGGCACCCTTCGGTCTTATTTCCTGTATTTTGTGGGTGTTCTTTTGGACACCTGTCTGGGAGGGGGTTTTACCGTGTTTATTTGAGGGTGCCACTTTAATATCTCGTGCTTCCCCTATGTTATCCCGTAGTCTGTTTTATGGACTTTATTGTAAATAAAATATAACTGAATGCTACTTGCAGTGTTTGTCCGAACTCATCCTTGACCGAACCCGTCTGCTGTGATAGTTGCGACTCCCTGGTATATCTTACCCCAGAGGGAGTCGTAACAACTATTCAAAAATAACATGTCTAGATTCACACGGATCCCAAATTCTTGAATTGGTGGAAAAAAAAAATGGATTAATACATGGCACATGACTGTATGGAAACCACTTGTTGATGTTACTATCCTCAGAGTTGAAGTACAAAACTGAAAGTTGGTGAGAGGAGGAATTAAGTTTGGAAAAATAGGATTCCATGGAAACATAACGGTAAAACTGGAGGCAAAATCTTCATATAACGGCACAAATGAGTAAGACCTAGTGCAGGGGTGGCCAACCAGTCAGAGACCAAGAGCCACATTTTTTACCGTGTTACCGCAAAGAGCCACATTTTTTACTGTGTTACCGCAAAGAGCCACATCACACAGATTTATTGTAAATGTCACACACCAGCATAGTAATGACATAAATTGACTCCTACAGTACTAACAGCACAGGCCAGTCATTATCAACGATGAACATTGTGTGTGCACTGTCTCACACAGACAAACTCTCAGTTCAACCAAGTCCACAAACAAAAATATAATAATTTACAATAGCGTTTTTCTTTTTCTATGCATGTTACTTAGTGGGACTTCTGTCATAAAATCAGCGCCTATTTTTGCGCAACATTCGCTCCTTGTGAGCTGTCATTTATTATGAATGGCTTTTCGCTAGTTAAAAGCCATTCATAATAAATGACAGCTCACAAGGAGCGAATGTTGCGCAAAAATAGGCGCTGATTTTATGACAGAAGTCCCACTAAGTAACATGCATAGAAAAAGAAAAACGCTATTGTAAATTATTATATTTTTGTTTGTGGACTTGGTTGAACTGAGAGTTTGTCTGTGTGAGACAGTGCACACACAATGTTCATGCGAGGCAGACCAAGGCGAGAGTGCTCAGCCGGGAGCAGCCAATAGGAGAGCGAGGTGTACACCCACGTGGTGGGCGCGCTAGTTCGCCCACCACGTGGGTGTACACCTCGCTCTCCTATTGGCTGCTCCCGGCTGAGCACTCTCGCCTTGGTCTGCCTCGCAGGGGGTGTGGCTTTTTCAGCCGACGCTCGATCTTTGGGATACTTTTTGTGTGCGCGACGCCGTTCATTGTCGCTTCTGGTTCACGGGAGCTCTCCCACTCTGTTAAAAACGTTTACTCAAATGACCTTGCTCCTACTGGGAAACTTTGAGGTATTTTCATCCCAAGCACATGCGCATTGGACGAAAATACCGTATTGAACTCAAGCGAAGCGCACACGCAAAAAAAAAATAAAACACAAATACAAACTTTGATATGGACGTAAGAGCCGCATGAAACCGGGCAAAGAGCCGCATGCGGCTCGCGAGCCGCGGGTTGGCCACCCCTGACCTAGTGTATGTGACCTGGCTTGAGCTGAAAAATTTATTTTTCATGTTTTTATTCTTTAAATAGAAAATAAATAAAAAGTCAGGATCATTTTATAAATTACATTTTCCACTGTAAATCACTCAAACATTCAATGCCATTTACTGTGACATAACATTTCCCTGACTGTATTGTTCTCCCAGTGTATTTGGGATTATATTTACATAAAATTTGTGAACCTAATTATTGAGATGTCTTTGGAAGTCAATGGAAGGTTTGAATAGAAATCATTTTGTGTGAAGACATACCTTGTACCCACTGGCTGCTGGCTGTTACAGTGAAATGGTCTGAATAACCCAACTGAAAAATTTGTCTGCTTCTGGCTTCCGAGGAGGCTTTAGGCCCTTGGGACAAATACACACATGTAAAATGTGTGAGTTTTGTATAGATAGTGTGGTGTTCGCAGGATTCTCTGCCGAGGTAACATGTGGATCATATCTAACATAACCTTTTTCCCATGTAACTGGAAGGGATCAGACTGGTTGGACAGCAAATATATATAAATGCTTTTCACCTTGATAAAGAGCATGAGCTTCTACAGCAGATGATGGGTCTCCTTTCAAGGCTATAAAAGACCATGGATCTCTATGGATAAAAAGGAGGACAAAGATTATTTTTTTATATCTCAAAAGAAAACAGAACGAACAAATATGCATCTAATAAGGGGAGGGATACACACATCCACAAACATGCATGTGCACACGCCTGCAAACACATGTTCACATTTGCTGATCTTAATTAAAAGAGTATACTTTCTAAAGGGAGGAAAAAGATTAACCCTGTATCTCTATATACTCTAAGTGTCAAAAGATTTAAGAGCTCAACTTGTATTATTTTTGAAAATCTTTGCTCTTTGAAACAGTTTTAAATTTTTGTAAACCTAGACATGAGTGATCTGGATTTCTACGTTTTAAAAGAGCCTGCAACAAGAGCAAACTTTAGAGTAGCTACTTTTTGACATATTTGACCCAAAATAAAAAGTAGCCCACAAAGTCAATAAAAGAAATATGGAAAACAATTTTGATTCAAGGACGGCCCGGAAATGGGAGTGCTTAGCTTCAAAGTGTGGGTCCTGGATTTAAATCTAGATCAGTCCTCCAGTGTAGAGTTTGCATGTTCGCCTGAATGATGCATAGTAGGTTGATTGGACACTCTAAATTGCCCCTAGGTATGAGTGTGAGCGTGAATGGTTGTTTATCTCCTTGTGCCATGTGATTGGCTGGCCACCAATGCAGGCTGTCCCCTGACTCTGGCCTGAAGTCAGCTGGGATAGGTTCTATTAACACCATGGCACTTCCCATTAATATAGATATAATTCTAACACATTGTCAAATGTCTAAGCAGATGTCTTTCGTTCAACACTAAATTTTTTCAAATTTTTACAATGATCAACGGTCTCTTTTTGCACTCTTTTACACTCTTTTTTTATAGCTTGGATTGGATTGGATTGGTTTGGATAACTTCATTCATCCCGTATTTGGGGAATTTTATTGTCACGGTAACAAGAGGGTTAGAATGCAGATATAGGAAACGCATTTGAGACATAAATAGATAGGTAATAAGTAAGTTCATAAATAAATAAACATGAATAAATATATAAATGATATATATATGATATCCAATATATATATATATATATATATATATATATATATATATATATATATATATATATATATATATATATATATATATATATATATATATATATATATATATATATATATATATATATATATATATATATATATATATATATATATATATATATATATATATATATATATATATATATATATATATATATATATATATATATATATATATATATATATATATATATATATATATATATATATATATATATATATATATATATATATATATATATATATATATATATATATATATATATATATATATATATATATATATATATATATATATATAAAACTGTTTATTCCCAAGACTAGCTAACCGTGGAAAACAACTACATATTTGGAAGTTCCTTCTAAACTGAAACATGCCCACTAATATTCAAATTAACACCCACTTTTGCCTGCTGGAAAGAAGATATACCTATTCTGGAGTCGGATCTCGAATCAAGTGTGCTTCTTGCAATAAAGGCTCTGCTGATGTGCCTGAACGCACCCCGAGAATCTCAATTTCTTTGTTCTCCCCATTTATCTTAAAATCCACGAGAACAGAAAATGAACACATGGTGTTGTAGGTATGAGATACAATGCTAACATTGCCTCAGAAGGAGCTGTGTCTCCATACTCCATGACCCTTTAAGTATGCCTTTGAGTGCTGTTTGGCATCACAGAGATCTAAGATGCTGTTTCAACAGATTTTTGAGCAACAAACCTTTTCTCATGCACTCACCTGAAACCCAAATTGCTGATGTGCTGACTGCCAAGCCTGGAAATGCTCTTTTTGGCAGAATCCTGCAGGTTGTTGGAGCCTTCATCATTGATCACCATGGCTACAATGAAGCCTTTCTCCACTTTATTTAAATATTTTGCAAGGCGATTACTCTCATCCTTGCTCCGATATGTGTCAAACCTGTAAGGATGATAATCATTAACTTATTAGAGCAATGGTTGCGTATAGTTGGATTACAAAAACACGCTACCCCACTCTACCCCACTCTACTCCACTCTGCTCCACTTTACTCCACTTTACTCCACTTCATTCTTCTCCATGCTACTCCATGCTATTCCATGGTACTCCATTCTACTTAATAATATTATATTATATTATATTATACTATATTGGATTGGATAACTTTATTGATCCCGTATTCGGGAAATTACGTTGTCACAGTAGCAAGAGTGTGAGGATGCAGAAATAGGAAAGGAATTCTAGACATAAATAGATAGTTAATAAGTAAGTTAATAAATAAATACATGAATAAATATATAAATAAATAAGCGTCTTGCTGAAACATATTTATACATATGCATACACATACATACATAAGCACATGTATACATACAAATAGATCAGTGCTTCTCAATTATTTTCTGTTGGGCCCCCCCTAGCAAGAAGAAAAATATTTGCGCCCCCCCCACTTCCCACCGTGACTATAAATAAGATCATTTTATAAAAGTGTTATAGGTACAACATGTGAAATGTTGCACTCTCACAAACATGACAGAAGTAACAATGAGAGCGCCACTGCCAGCTACTGTTGTGGATGCGCAATTACACTTTATACTAGTACGGCCAAATAAAATCCTGTTCCCCAGGGTTACACGCGCCCCCCCAGGTATCGCACCTGGGGGGGCGCGCCCCACTATTGGAGAAGCACTGAACTAGATGAACATGTATGCATACGGTAGGTCCTAACACAGCAATTTTTGTTAAAGATCCTGACAGCTGATGGGAGGAAAGATCTGCGGAAGCGCTCCTTCCTGCAATGAGGGTGCAGCAGTCTATTGCTGAAAGAGCTTTGGAGAGACTCCACAAACTCATGCAGGGGGTGGGAGGTGCTGTCCATGATGGACATCATCCTGGTCAGCATCCTCCGCTCTCGCATTTCCTCCACAGACTCCAAAGGACACCCCAGAACAGACCTCGCCCTCCTGACCATCTTATTCAACCTGTTTCTGTCCCTCTCCGTTCTTCCATATCCCCAACAGACCACTGCATAAAACACTGTAGATGCCACTACAGTGTTGTAGAATGTCTTCTGCAGTGTCCTGCACGCTCCAAAAGACCGTAAAATCCTCAGTAGGTAGAGGTGGCTCTGGCCCTTTTTGTACAGGGCATCTATGTTTGTGGACCAGTCTAGTTTGTTGTTGAGGTGAACACCCAGGTACTTCAAATTCTCCACAATTTCAATGTCTGTACCCTGGATGTTCACCTGAGTGGTCTGTTGAGGATTCTTATGAAAAATCGTTCTTTTGTCTTCCTGGTGTTGATGTAGAGGTGGTTTTGCCTACACCAGTCAACAAAGGCTGTGATGACTCCCCTGTACTCCAGGTCATTCCCGTCTGTCACTCACCCAACAATAGCGGTGTCATCAGAAAACTTCTGGAGGTGGCAGGTGTCTGTATTATGTTCGAAGTCTGATGTGAAGAGGGAGAAGAGGAGTGGTGAGAGCACTGTGTCTTGTGGGGCTCCCGTGCTGCAAGCTACCACATCAGACGTACAGTCCTGGAGTCTCATATATTGTGGTCTGTCAGTGAGGAAGTCGATGATCCATGCAGCTAGGTGGGTCCTTACTCCAGCCTCTTCCAGTTTTCCTCTCAGTGGGACCGGCTGAATGGTGTTGAACACACTGGAGAGGTCAAAAAACATCATTCTCACCGTGCTTCCTGTGTTCTCCAGGTGTGAGAGAGACCTGTGCATCAGGTAGGTGGTCGCATCTTCCACACCAATGCCTGGACGATAGGCGAACTGCAGAGGCTCTGCATTCATCAGGGGGCTGAGGTGATTGAGGATGAGGAGGAGCCAAGATGGCGCCGTTCAAGCGGAAGCCTGTGGCAGTAGCTCTGCACCAAGGGTGTCAGACTCTTATGTTTTTCATGTTTTACAGCTCTTCTATCTTTTTTTAAATGACATTTTAATATTTCCTAAAGCATTCTTTTTTACTTTACTTTGTACTTTATACTTTTTACTTTAATGTTTTTACAACTTTCCTTGTTCTGTTAGCCTGGCATTTTTCGGCCACTTCTTTTTTGTTCGGGGGACCAGCCAGCCATGCCTACGCTGTCACACACATGGAACTATCTGTCACAATACGCAGCAGAAGGAGCAACACCTCGGTACCGCCGGAGGTCTGGAGCTGGACAAAAGTGCTGGGAGAAGAGGCAACGCTTCTGACCAACCATTCCATCGTGGGATGGGATGGAAGAGTTGTAGGCCCCTAACAGCGACGGAGTCGAGATTTTCTGCCCTGCTGCTGTTTTCTTCAGCTTCAGACTACTGAGTAACTGTGCAAATAAGCTTGCAAGAGCGTATTCTCCACCTTGGTCACAGTCTGCAGCAGTTCCCCATCTCGTGGAAGACTTCCTGTGTGTGGTTCCAGTTTTTGCCCAATTTACAAGGTCGTTTTTGAGTCCGATTCAGCTACCGCAACCAAATTGGCGCTGTTTAAGCAGCAGCCGGCGGCCACGGTAGCTTTGTCCACTCTTGTTCGTTTTGTGTTTTGCGGCTTTTATGTTTTAATGATTTGATGATTCCATTTACTTTGATTTGCTTTGTACTTTGTGCTTTTTGCTTTGCTGTTCTGTGGGGTTCCAGTTTTTGTCCAACTCTACAATGTCTTTTTGAGTCCGATTCAGTTACCGCAACCAAATGGCGCTGTTTAAGCGGCAGCCGGCGGCCACGGTAGCTTTGTCCACTCTTGTTCGTTTTGTGTTTTGCGGCTTTTATGTTTTAATGATTTGATGATTTTAATGATTGATGCTGTTTATTCTGTCTAATCACCCTCTTGCTACCTGCCAATCCAATCCAATCCAATGTCTTGATCAGGTGAGAGGTTAATGCTACCGGCCTGAAGTGGTTTGACTCCCTGGGGTTCGCAGTCTTTGGAACTGGGACCACATAGGAAGTTTTCCACAAGGTGGTGACCTTCTGCAGACTGAGGCTGAGGTTGAAAATATGCAGAATCACTTTGCCAAGCTCATCCGCACACTCTCTCAGTAGTCTGGAGCTGAGGCTGTCTGGACCGGTACTCTTCCTTGCCTCGCTCTTCTTGAGCAGTTTTATCACCTGATCGACAGTGATGCAGATATTTAATACCTTGCTATCTGGAGTTTTCATAAGCATCCGTTCACAGAAGCGGATTTGAAGTGAAGAGTCTGCAAGACTGTTCAGAATAACAATCAGGTGGAAAGGTATTTGGAATATACTGATGTCGAGACGACTTTTGTTTTTGTGGGGGAGAGTGTGACATGATTAAGTGTTAAAGTTATTAATGATTGCATGTTGGGGATTACAACTAGGATGTTTATCAGTGCTCGATTATTGATGTCTTGATCCAAATCGCAAGAGTAATATGTGAATGTTTGTATCGGTATTCGATTATTGATGTCTCGGACACATAGCTGACTACTGACTGGCAGTGCTTTTCCCTTAGTTTTTTAACCAACTCAGTCATGCTGTCTTTTGTTGGACTTTGTCACACTTGCATATTTGCATGCTCCCTTAGTTTAAAAATGTTATTTTGCATTTGATTTCCTCAATCTAGGTTTGTGTTGAGGTCATCATCAACAACTTGCCGTTCGTAACACAAAAAAATGTATACAAGTTATGTTGGATATAAAAATCTGCCAATGAGTGAAATAGCAGATGCGGCAAGGCAAATGTGGCTCCGTTGTTTATACAGCAAGTGCCTCAATATTATCGTGGCCTTATTTTGACATTGTTGTGCTCTAGCCTTTGGATGCAAATAATGTCCATTTTATTTGGAAAGCAATCGAGCAGCCTTAACTGACCCACTTACCTGTCATCGCTCAGTACCTCTCCAGTCTTGGGATCAAATACATGGACAATAATACCACGGTTGCCCCAGCCTTTCTCCAAGAGGTAGTGATTTTGATTGCTTTCTCCTGGGTGTATGGTTTTGTTAAGGAAAGTCCATGATAACTTCTTTGCCCCATGGATCTCCAAACTTCCACCAGATCCCACACCAATGAATTTGCGGCCAAAGTAGATGTGCTCCTCATCAGTATCATCTGACCTGGGAATAGTTGTGGACAAGAGTTATGTATTTAGAAAAATGACAAAAGGTGTGGAAAACAGTATGTAAACAATTACTATATTGGAAAGTTTAATACATATAGAATGAAATGTACTGAGCCATCGCATACATATTCAATTATTTAGGTCAATTGGAAGGCCTGATTGTAACTGATTATTCGATACTGAATAAATCAGCTAGCCTGGTGACTTAATTGGTTGTTAGCGTGTCAGCCTCACAGCTATGTATCCTAGTTCCAAGTCAAAGTCGGTCCACCTGTGTGAAGTTTGCATGTTCTCCCGGGCCCATGTGGGTTTTCTCTGTGGGAACTCTGGTTTCCTCCCATATTTTCAAAAAAACAATCATGGTAGGCTGATTGGACACTCTAAATTGCTCCTTTGTATGAGTGTGAGGGTTGTCGGTTTCCTCGTGCCCTCCGATCAGCTAGCCACCGGTTCAGGGCGTCCCCCGCCTCTGGCCGATGTCAACTGGGATAGGCTAGAGCACCACCCCCCTTCCGTGACCCTAATGCAGATGAAGTGGTTCAGAAAATGAAACAAAAAATGAAAATGATATTTTGATTAAACTGTGAATAGCCAATTGATACACTCCTACCGTACGCTGAAAGAAAATACAGCTGTCATGTGTGAAGAGTTAGTGACAGTGTAACTAAAGATACTCAAGTAATATAGGAAATAGTGAGTTCACTTTCCTATAGTGAGAGTTCCCCCACTTGACATTTTATCGTAGGTGCACCCATGTCTGTTGTGAAGAAGACAATCTAAAAAAAACCCAGTAATCACAAGGTCATCCATTCATTCATCTTCGATACCACCCATCCTTGAAAGGGTTGCACGGGTTGCTGGAGCCTAACCCACCTCGGGCGAAAGGCAGAGTACACCGTACACTGGTCACCCACCAGTCAGTTGTAGGGCACACAGAGAGACAAATGACCATCCACACACTGAATCATACCCCCACCAGCAGGAATTAGGCCTGCAGCTGCCAGTATCGAAGTCAGGCGAGTGAACTTCTACACCACGAGGCTATGTATAATTTTACAACATTTTTGTGTGATACAGTTGCAAATTAGTATTTGAACACGTATCTATCAGATAGAAATCTCAACCTCAAATACCTGTTAATCTGGCTTTAAAGGCCACCTCCACTCCAGATATTATCCAGTTTGGTGAAAAAAGATCAACTGTTGGAGTAATGAATCAAAGCCAAACGTCGGTTTTCTCCGGAAACTCTGGTTTCCCCCCATATTCCAAAGACATGCATGGTAGGCAGATTGGACACTCTAAATTGCCCCTAGATATGAGTGTGAGTGTGAATGGTTGTCCGTCTCCTTGTGCCCTGTGATCGGCTGGCTACCCGCCACTGGCTCGAAGTCACCTGGGATATGCTACAGCACCCCCTGCTCCCCTAATGAGGATAAAACGGTTCAGAAAATGAAATGAAAACTAAAAAAAATAAACATGACAGTCAATGTCATTTGGAATGGAGCTCCATGCAAGATATCACCTAGTGGGGTCCTAATATTCCAAAATAAATTGAGGAATCAGCCCAGAACTGCATGAGGACATGGCCAATGCCAGTCAAGAGCTGGGACCATTGTTTTCAGTGTGTAATAAACTATAACATCATGGTTTGAAGTCAAGCATAGCACGAAGGTTTCCCCTGATTAAACCAGCACGCGTGACGGTCCGTGTTTAGTTTGCCAATTATCATTTGGATGACAGAGGGGACTCCTGTGAGAAAGTTTTGTGGTCAGATAAGACCAAAATTTAACGTTTTGGTCATAATTCGACCAACCGTGTCTGGGGGAAGAAGAATGATGAGTACCATCCCAAGAATACTATCCCTGCTGTGAAGCACGTGGGTAGTAGCATCATGTTTTGGGGTTGTTTTTCTGCACATTGGACAGTACGTCACCACTGTATTACGGAGAGGATGACCGGGGCCATGTTTTATGAGATTCTGGGGACCAACCTCCTTCCCTCAGTCAGAGCATTGAAGATGTTCGTGGATGGGTCTTACAACATGACGATGACTGAAATCACACAGCCAGGAAACCCAAGGAGTGGCTTTGTAGGAAGCATATCAAGATTCTGGCATGACCTAGCCAGTCTCTATACCCAATAGAAAAATATTGTAGGGAGCTCAAACTCTGTATGTATCAGCGCCAGCCCTGAAAACTGACTGATCTAAAAGAGATGTGTGGTGTATTGGGACAAAACTCCACGGTGAAAAACTACAGGAAAAGTTAGACCTCTGTAATTGAAAACAAAGGTGACAATACCAATTAGTATTAGTTCTCTAAGGTGTCCAAATACCGTATTTTACGCACTATAAGGCGCACTTATGAGCGCCTTATAATCCGGTGCGCATTATATATGGATCAATATTGATCCGCAACAGGTCTCGCAACTGCAGTCGGCAACTCCATTTCCCCCGTAGAAGAATTAGTGTGCGTTGCATGCTGGGAATTATAGTTATTTTGAATTACTGTGCTCGCCGTCATTCCGGGTGGATTGACAAAAGAACACCAGCTGCTAGATGTTGGCGTCAACAGCATTCAAAGCGAGACTGCGCACTATATATTTTATAAGGATCAACAGGTTTCTCGACTACAGTAAGAGGCAGTCGACCCCATTTCCCACCGTAGGAGTAGAGTGCGGTAAATGTTGGGATATATAAAACAGCGTTTCATTTCGGTTGAACTCGATTTAGCACACTAATTCATTGCTCCCTGTCATTCCGGGTGGAATGACAAAAGGTCATAAATGCCTGACCTGATATATAAGTCTTAACTGTGGTCCTAGTTTTCAAAAAGGCAGGAATTGCTGACTCGATTAAGGACGACTTTGATGAGATGGAAACGTATTGGATGCCGCATTCGCCCAGCTGTTTGGCTTGAGTTATGCTATTGCTGTGTCACGAAAATACAAAGACTATTCTCTGGGGAAAAAAATAAAACAGTTGTTTATTTATGTTGGTAGTGAATTGAGTTGTCAGAAAGCTGATTTGTAATCTATTAATACAAATCTGACTGTTTTGTTTACATTCCCTTCAGCGTAGCACCGTCTGATGGATGCATATTAACGTAACCCCAGGCTTTACTGTAGCACCTTATAACGTGGTGCGCCTTTTAGACTGAATTTTTCTTAAAATATATAATTAATTGAAGGTGCACCTTATAATGTGGTGCACCTTATAGTGTGGAAAAATACGGTACTTATTTTCAGCTGTATTGCTTAAATTCATTGTCAATTAATCATACATTGTGATTTCTGGCATTTTCTTTTTAGCTTATCTCACCTACGATGAGAATTTCAGATTACGCTATGGTTTCTAAGTGGTGAAACTTAAATAGAAGGGTTCAAATACTTAACTCATTTGACTCAATCTATTTAACTCATTGTAATTGTTCTGAACTTAATACAAAAGTATTTTTGTTGTTTATATAAAAATCATGAAAATTCATTTGTATAATGTAGACTAAAAATGTTGGATATGTATATAACACATAGGTCTACCTTCCAAACAAAGAAATGGTAAGATTGCCCTTGTAAGGACAGTCTGGACTTCCAATGTGCAGTTCCCCTTTGTTCCCAATAAGAATGTGTTTTGTCCGTAAGTGTATTGGCCGATTGGTGTCAGCAATCACCAGTTTCCCTACACAGGTGAGAGACACAAGTAAAAAGGCAGAGGGAAAGGCAAGGTTAAGCACATTTGAAATGTGTTTTATTTCTGCTCCAGAGCCCTCAGACACACGACATATACCTTTCCACCATTTATAACCATGACAGTACAAGCTGTGCAATACCTATGCCGCTACATAGTGCAGCCTTGATTTTACTACATTAGTTTTCCTGAACTTTGAAAAGGCATGGCCTTTAGCACATTTAGCCCATTGGGTGCATTATTTTTAAACTTATGTGACTCCAATGAAGGTGCTTAAATTTAAATCAAGTCCTTAACTAAAGCAAAAAAAAAATATTTATAAAGGCACCTAATCATTGTTTTAAATCCAAATTAAGGGAGAGGTTCAAGGACACGTCCAATGAGATTCTCATTCTTGCATGGTCATATATATTCATTCAAAGTGATTTTTAGAGTAATTTAACGAAGGATGCATCAACAACCCAATCTATCTTTCCCATCACACAGTGGCTGTAATTGTGATGTGAAAAGGGTCAGAATTACAGCTAGACTGGGAGTCAACTAACCATTGTGTAATTGCATGATGTCTGCAACATAATGATATACATGTATTTCATTAAAGCCCAACGAGAGATCTTAGGTATTCCACTACAAAGTTGAAAGTAAATGTACTACCATTGATATTTGATTATTAATCAATTACATTAGTGCAATTTGGCCATTTCCGCACGTGCAAAAAAAAACAATGAAGAATCATCATGCATGTCCTTGCCGAAGCAGTTTTAGAGCGCAACGAACTCACAGTTAGATTCATTCCCACATTTACAGTGGTCATGCCTAATCTAATCCTGGCAAAATAAAAATGTGGGAAACAACACATTCAATGGACTGCTAGTCTGGAAAGGTGTTGGTCCTATTTGCTTTTTACATTATTTGTGTAATTTATTGCAAAAAAATAAAAAAAGTGTCTCACCTCCATTTAAAATCTCAATAGAGTGCACCGTAGCAGATGTGGTGAGGAGAACTTTTCTCCCATAACTAATGACGACACGATGATGTTTGCTGTGTCCTGGCATCCATGGCCTCAACCCTGGCTCTTTGTCAGGACACACTGTGGGATTATATGAGAGGAAACAATATTAACGTTTTCGTTCAAAAGAATATGTCAGGCATTTATTCTTGACGAAGATGGGGGGATTATGAACTGATACAATTCATTCATTCATTCAACTTCCATATCGGCCATCCTCGAAAGGATTGCAGGGGTTGCCGAAGCCTAACCCGGCTGTTTTCGGATGAAATGCAGACTACACCCTAGACTGGTTTGGCAGTGTGTCTCACTCAAGGAGGCGGAGAGCTAACGAGTATGAATATGTCATAAATGGGTCTTGCCTGGGAAGACGAACCTGTGGAGAAGCACTATACAATTTCATCATACGCTGCTGAGGGTATGATGACTACTAGGCTTTTTGTCAAGTCAATGATGACGACAATGCCTATGTCTTATTTTCATTTTCATTTTTTCATTTTTTTCATATGTATATATATATATCTGTGTGTATGTGTGTGTGTATGTGTGTGCATGTATGTGTATGCATATATATGTATGCATATATATGTATGCATATATATGTATGCATATATATGCATATATATGTATGCATATATATGTATGCATATGTATGTATGCATATATATGTATGCATATAAATGTATGCATATAAATGTATGCATATAAATGTATGCATATATATGTATGCATATAAATGTATGCATATAAATGTATGCATATAAATGTATGCATATAAATGTATGCATATATATGCGTGCATATGTGTGCACGTGTGTGCGCGTGTGTGCACGTGTGTGCGCGTGTGTGCACGTGTGCGCGTGTGTGCACGTGTGTGCGCGTGTGTGCACGTGTGTGCGCGTGTGTGCACGTGTGTGCGCGTGTGTGCACGTGTGTGCACGTGTGTGCACGTGTGTGCACGTGTGTGCACGTGTGTGCACGTGTGTGCACGTGTGTGCACGTGTGTGCACGTGTGTGCACGTGTGTGCACGTGTGTGCACGTGTGTGCACGTGTGTGCACGTGTGTGCACGCGTTTCAGCAAGAATCTAATTCGTTAAACTGTCTGTGTTGGATTGGTGGGACCAAAAACCTGCACCGACAGCGGCCCATGAAGACCGGATTGGCCAGGTCTATATGACATAGCTCCAACGATCATTGGGACACACAAACCCCACCACGATAAAGTAATGACTTATCGGGAGGGGAAAGGAGGTTCTTTTTCAAAATGTCACAATACATAACCCCAGTCATTCATTCATCTTCCATGAAGTGAGACTGAAAATGGGGTCTGTGAACACCAGGAAGGTTGCTGGCCCTGAAGGAGTACCTGGGAAAGTTCTAAAAGCCTCTGCTGACCAGCTGGCTGGAGTTTTCACATTTTTTTAAAAAAATTACCTGCTTTAATTCATCATTCCATCCTGCCTGAAATATGCCACCATTATCCCTGCCCCCAAAAAGCCAACCATTGACAGCCTGAATGACTATTGGCCTGTTGCACTCACGCCTGTGATCATGAAGTGCTTTGAAAAGTTGGTCGTCTGCCATATCAGGAATACAATCCCTCCCTCAGTTGACCCTCACCAGTTTGCCTTTGCAGCAAACAGGTCCACTGAGGTTGCTATCGCCATTGCTTTACACACAGCACGGAGCCACCTGGAGCATCATGGGAATTACGTGAGATGCTTTTCAATGACTATAGCTCAGCCTTCAGTACTATAATACCGGACATTCTGACTGACAAACTCTCCCACCTTGGACAATGCACTTTCATCTGCTGCTGGATAAAGAACTTCTTAACAACCGACAACAAACAGTTCGACTTGGTCCCCACCTCTCTTCCTCCATTGCACTGAGCACTGGCTCTCCTCAAGGCTGTATACTGAGTCCTCTTCTGTACTCTCTATACACATACGACTGTACACAAACCCATCAGTCTGACTCCATCATCAAATTTGCCGAGGATACCACTATGGGCGGACTCATCTCAAGAGGGTTGTAATTGGCCTACAGAGATGAGGCCATTAAACTGTCTTTGTGGTGCTCGGTGAACAATCTCACACTGAATACCACAAAAACTAAAGAAATTATCCTGGACTTTTGCAAACACAGCACCGATCTGGCCTCACGCCTAATAAATGGAGTATGTGTAAACAGGGTCCGGTCCTTTGAATTCCTGGGGGTCCACGTCACTGATAAGCTCTCCTGGTCGACAAACACCACGGCAGTAGAGAAGAATGCCCAGAAAAATTTCCTCAGGGTACTCAGGAGGAACAACTTGGCCAATAAGCTTCTCGTAACCTTCTATAGAGCCACTGTGGAGAGCATCCTGGCATACTGCATTACAGTGTGGTACGCTGGAAGCACGGCAGCAGACAAAAAGGCCATGCAGAGAGTGATTAACACTGCCCAGAATATTGTCGGCTGCTCTCTGCCCTCACTGGAAGACATTGCCGGCCCTCGTTACTGTAAGATAACATTAAGATAAAATGACAGCGTCGCTTGGCAATTGCTTGTTCATATTATATCAGTTTTTGTAAGTAAAAAAACATCATTCTTTATAAGAAACTTGCCCCGAGTTTGGTCGTTGTCATGGGGACTTGTCACTGATTAATCAGACTTTGCCCAAAGTTTGGTAGTTGTCATAGAAACCATACTATGCCCTGTTTTCCTATATAAAGACTGACCCACTGTTCATTCAGAGAGAATTGCGAGGACGACAGACCGTGTGCAGTTCGCAGTTGTTCAAGCATTCTCCCCCACCCTGCAGTCTTTTAATAAACCTATTTCCTATTAAATTGATTTCACTCTTTCTTAACCTGCTCCTGAAGTTGTATTTTCAGATCTATCAGTTACCTCAGCAGAGCCAGGAACATCTTTGTGACACCACCCTGGTCACAATTCTTCACTTGCCCGCATAGAAGTCAGGTGAGTAAACCACTACACAATAAGGTGGCTGCAAAAAATATTAATTCATTCATTTTCTGAACCGTTTTATCCTCACTAAGGTCTTGGGGGGTGCAAGAGCCTATGCTAGCTGTCTTTGGGAGAGAGGTGGAGGACACCCTGTATACGTTGCCAGCCGATTGCAGGCAAGCATGTGGACAACCATTCACAGTCACACTCATACCAAGGGGCAATTTAGAGTGTTCAATCAGCCTACCATGCATGTCTTTGGAATCTGGGAGGAAACCAATGCAGAAGTGGGGAGAACAAGCAAACTCTACAAAAGTGGACCGACCTGGACTTGAACCCAGGACCCTAGAGCTGTATGGCCGATGCGTTAACCACTCAAGCCGCTGGGCCGCCCCTGCAAAAATATTAGGATTGCAAATTTAAAATAATACAATAATCCTTCGAATAGGCATTTAATGTAAACCAGACATGGGCGCAATAAAGGAAGAACTGCAAAACAAGACAACCCTATTTATTATCGCAAAACATGTTTTTGCGCCCTTACAGAACTGCAAGTACAAAAGTACAATTATCAAAAATTGTATATTGTGATCCATCTGTACTTTGCGGCTTCGCCTTTCGCAGCTTCACTAAATCGCAGATTTTTTTTCGGGAAAGAAGTTCATTTTTCATAAATGCAAGTCCCGTGCGGCATTACGCGATGGCACTTATAAAACAAGCTCGGTGAATTGGACGGGAGAGAGCACCAGCAAAGGGGGATTTTCTTTTGAGAAATGCAAACCCCAGGTGACATTATGCCGTAGTGCATATTTCAAAATAAAACTTGCTTGAATTCAATGGCAGAGAGCACCAGCAGGAGGGGATTTGTTTTTAGATATGCAAGCGATGTTATGGCAGATGGAATAGGCCTTGTCTGAAACTAGAGGACTTTGGCCGGCAAGAATTATCCAGGTGGAACAACGTGAAAGTTGAGATTTCAATTAGGTCCGGGCAGTTATCCAAAAATCGAGCTCCAATGACGACGACTTGACGGTTAGACGGCGCTGGGGAGCAAAGTGCAAGTTAAATTTCCCAGCCATGTCTGGTCTACAATATCCACGATATTCGAGGGATTACTATACTCGCCTGACTAAGCGTTGGATGGAAATGTGTCTCGTAACAAAACCACCTTGAAAACACCTGTTACGATCCCGTCGCTTAGTGCGACGCGATCGGAGGGGAAGGTGAACCCAGGTGCGGAGACGCCGAAGCAAATAGAAAAGGGGAGGCAGATATGTTGCTCTTGTTGCTTGGTTTAAAAAACGGGAAAAACATAACATAGACAACTTAGCTTGATCACTTACTACTACAGAAAAGAAACATGCAGCGTGGCGTGGCGTCAAGTGAACGGCATGACAACGTGGAAACACAGGGAATGAAACCAGACGATCCGACAAACACTCAACAAAAAACATAATGCTTAAATAGCCAAAAAAAAACCTAATCACCTAATTAGCCACGGCTGATAACAATCATGAAATCATGCCAGGAGGGGCAATCAAGCCACTCCTGACAACACGATTGTGTGTTATAAACGAATCAGTCAAAACATGTGTTTGTTTTTTAAAGCATGAGGACGGTCTCACTTGTTGATTAAAGCTGGCTTTACCATGAAACCAGCCAGCAGCATTCCCACACATGATGAAGAGCTAATCTAATATAAAAATATCCAGGAAGGCATCCGCTTCCTGAAAACTTGTTGGTGCCTGTTCCGGCCGGGGCCGGGTAGCAGGGCAGACCTTGCTCGCCGCCGGATTGTCGGCCGACGCCTCGGCATGCGCTGGCGGCGTCGGCCGATGCAGCTGGCAGCTGGGATGCACCGCCGGACCACCAGCCAACCGCCCGGGTAATTAAACTTACACTTTGCTCCTCCGTCCAACTGTCCAGGTACCTCTATCAACGATGTCAGCCCACTTCCAGGATTTAAATGGAATCTCAACTTCCACTGCTAAAGTGCTCTATTTTCGGACAAGGCTGATGGTGTCCGTCGTAACATTGCCCAGAGTTTGCACTTTTGCACATTGCAGATATCCGGGACATTAAATTGTCAGCTCCGCTACCACGAGGCTCCAGGAGTCCGCTAAGTAAGCTCTGTTGTTGGTTAGAATCACAGCGGCTAGGGCTCGCATTTATGATAAAAATCCACCCTCACAGGGGGTCAGAAAGGTCTATTTTCTGCCAGCGCCTGCTGCCCACCATTTTTTCCCTCGCCTGGGTGGTGAGTTGAGTGACAGTCCTCTGTATTCCGCCATTTTCTTTGTAATAAGCGGATGACAATTGAGTGGCTTCCGCTTGCGTATTTCCACATAGATTTTCACATTTTTTTCTGAACTTTAATTTTCCAGAAAAAAAATTGCGATGAGTGAAGCCGTGATAGTTGAAGGTGCAAAGTGAAGAAGAATCACAGTAATTGTGTATTAGAAAAAAGGCACCTGGCCACTGCATTCCATATGGAGTGAGTATATCTCTCCCCATGCCCTCTCCATCTATCATTTAGTAGGAGAGCTTGTCTGGAAAAAAGAACAGCTCCCAACTAAACCTGACTAAATTCCGATTTATATTATTGAGCTATTCAAAGATTAAATATGGTTGCGAATGTCTCAACTCTAGTGAAAAGTACATGCATGACTCACGTGATTGCATGGTGGTTAACAGCAGAGCTGCAATAAAAACAAAACATGTTGTCATCTCTCTCAGCTTCCAACAGACCAATCTCGTGCCAGAGGTGTTATCAGGTTGTTTTGGACCTCCTACTGTGCTGCAAATGGAGAGACGGTGCTATCAAAGGGATCTGAAAAAGAAAATGAAACACGGATTTCAAGTCACAGAAATAAATGTTAATTAAATCCAACCAGAAAATTACAGGCAATAGTACAGTAATACCTTGACATACGAGTGCCCCGACATACGAGCAATTTCATATACGGGTAAAATTTTGTGCAAATATTTATCTTGAGATACGAGACAAATTTTGATATATGAGCATACATCGGACGCGAGAGGCTGCTCAAAAGAACATCATTGGCACTGTCTTTCTGGTCACAACTCATTCGTGTAATATTTCTACGAGCATTGTTTTTCAGTGTTTATTTTCCTGTTAATTAGTGCGAATGGCGGAGCTTGTTTGCTATTACAAAAGGAGTACTCCTTACCGGGCAAGTTGGCAAGTGGTCGTGCGTTATCCTATTGTGAGGAGATTAGTGTGCATCATTTTGGGAATATTTTGAAGGGAAGACAAAAGCAAACAACCCTCGATAGGTTTATTCTGAAAGTTAGGGTGGAGACGGGGCAAATAGAGGCAACCTGAAAGAGGAAAGGTATACAAATTTAAAACCAAATTCTAATTAAGTTTAGTGTAAAATGAGATTAAAGTTATTTTTGAGTGTGTATGCATTGTAATCCAAGTTCATTTAAATGTCTTTATCTTATGTTACGAGCGCGTTGCCGTGCAAAAAGTCTTTTAGATTCCATTCCATCCCATCCTACAGGCAGTAGGCGGAGTCCCTCTGAATTGTTTGAGCACAATGAGACAAACAACAATTAACTCCCACACTCATACCTAGAGACAATTTGAGTGTTCAACAAGCCTTCCATGCTTATTTTTGTGATAGGGGAGGGAACCGTAGTAACTTTGGAAAACCCACGCAGGAACAGAGAAAGGATGCAAACTCCACACAGGAGTCAGAACTCACTAGACATTTAACCCTCGATCTCGAACAGTAAGAGAGCCTGCCGACCTGCCAACCACTCCACGATGAAATATATAAATTACATACATAGATAAACGGACAAAAACACTCACACCTAGTATGAAAAAAAAATGAATAGTTTTTCTTTTTCCTCCCTTCAAGTTATTTAGGTTGACAGATTCTCTCTATATCCTCAAAGTCTGCCAACTCTAAGCCTTAAAAAGAGGTAATGACACAAATGATCAAATCAGAACGCTTTACTATTCATCACCGTGCATATGGAGGTGAGCCATTATTTCAGCCGGTGTGTGAAATGTGAAACTAAGTAATTTTGGAAAAAACAATATGCTGTAAAATAAGAGAATTGAATATTTTAGAACCAGGAATAAAAGATGCTTGCCTGTAATTTCCTCAAATTGTACCATTTCACAAACACATCTATGTAGGAGCCGCCACGTTGTGGAGCGATTCACTCAACTGACATAGGTGCAGGAGGCGCGAGCTCAGTACCTGCTGGTGGTGGTATTGTGGGTCTGTGTGGTTGTTTGTCTCTCTGTGTGCCCTAAAGCTGACTGGCGACCAGTCTGGGATGTAGTCTGCCTTTTGCCTGAAGTCAGCTGGGTTAGACTCCAGCAACCCCCGCAACTCTTTCGAAAATGTGCGGTATGGAAGACTTCTGAAGGAATTTCTTACTCCCCTAAAGGTTCATCCAAGTGTGATCACCAGTGTATCCTAGTATTAAGTGTCAGCCATGAAAAACAAACAGAGTGATCCCTTATTCCTCTTGCAGAAATGAAGCCAATGAAATCAATGAGTTAGGTTATTTAAAGGACATTTGCCCACACTTAATCTTCAAGGATTTGTTCCTATGAACATGTTGTACCTTTTTTTCTCTGCAGAAATATGTTCTTTCTTGACACATTACAATTGCTTCATATAGATTGTGTTTTTTTATAGTTGACTGCACAATTTACAAAATGCAGTTTTGTTTGGGAATAATAAATGTAATTGAACGAATATATTTTTGTCATTAAATTTATCAATGCTGTAAACAGTTTCAGAAAAAAAATTCAAGCATGCGCTATTTTTTCATATTATTATTAATTCATACTCTTAATTTTGTGGAGATCTTGATATTACGAAATCTGCATTGAAACTTCATTGACTGCACATGCATGGGATATATAATATGTTTGTACATGCTGCTGGATCGTCTTAATCAGTTTACTATTAAGTACCCTCTTGCACTATCTCCTTGCTTGCCTCTACTGATCTCCGACCTCTTGTCTTGCTCCCAGGATCCTGACCACACTCAGCCCCACGGCCACAGACCATGATCTCGCTCTCACGCACTGTAACCTTCGCTCTGGACTCTGATAGGTCTGAAAATACAACTTCAGGAGCAGGTTAAGAACGAGTGAGATCAATTTAAATAGGAAATAGGTTTATTACCGGACTGCAGGATGGTTGGAGAATGCTCCGACAGCTGTGAACCTCTCACAGTCTGCCTTCCTCGCAATTCTCTCTGAATGAACAGAGCTCAGTCTTTTTATAGGAACTATAGGGTAATATTTCTAAGACAGTGATGTAGGACAGAGCTTATGTAGACAAAACTTTGGGCTAATATGGTTAGACATTAGCAGGTTTAAGTTGTATGCAAACATGATATTTTTATAGCACACACAAACTGCCACAGCCTATCTTATATTGTGCATTTCCAAAGTGAGTTGGCCATATTCCACAATACAAGGAAACAATTGCAAGGCCAGCTAGTTAGCTATTTTACAATTCGTAGTGCGAACAAACAGCTAGTTGGCTCATCCTTCATTCCACTGTCCTAACAAACCATTGTAAACCCAGTTTGGCCACATTGGCTCGACATGAACAAACAATTATTAAACCAGTTGGCAGGTCTACCCCAATAGCTTTTCCATAGGTTAAATCAAAGGTGTACAAGGAGGAAGAAATCTGACTTTAATGAGTCAAATTCATCTGTTATGTCGTCTCCCAAAGTTGGAACGTGGGCAGGCAGTGTAAGGCCAATCTTTCTCCAAATAGGCTTTAACAGAATGATACAGTAGCAGCGGTATGATCTTGCAATTGCCGCTAGCATAACCACATAAAGTATAAACTTCTTCTTCTTAGGCCTGTGGCTGGCATCGACTTTTCCTGCTGTCTAATGTAGGTCCTTAGTGCCATTTTTTTCCAGAATAGGCCCGTTTCGTCACAGTTGAAAACTTGTTGGAAAGCTATACCTCGGCCTTGATGAAATGGGCAAACTCGTCGTACATGAACTTTTCTGGGGTAGTCTGGTCTGAAGTTTACGCATGACTTTCCTTTTTTTTCAGCATGAGCAGCCTTATTACTTCCACTCGAGTTCTTTGAAGCAATGATAGCGGGTTAATATAGGCTTCTTTATAAAGAAAAAAATAGTCAGTAAATGTAGCTAACAGGACACAACTGCATACTGCTGATGTTATAAACAATAACAAAGTGCGTGGTGTGCCAGATGGTCAGGTTGCACGTGTTGTCTTTTCAAGCTTTGGTTGAGGGGGGTTCGAATTCTGAATTTTCGTTCAAAATCAGAAACAAAAAAATGTCTGGTTTGTTCAAAGTCTGGGACACTTTAATTACAACAAAAATTGTGTAAATGGTTTATATTTTGGAAAGCACCTGACCAACATTCATCTTTCATACCCCATATCTTCGAAAGGCTTGCCGGTTTGGATTAGATTGGATTGGATAACTTAATTCATCCCGTATTCGGGAAATTACATTGCCGGTGCCTGTCCCAGCTGACTTTGGGCTAAAGGCAGACTAGTACACCCACGCTAACAAATACCCCCTAACATCCACACCACGAGGCGGCTACCAAGATAACTCATTTACCTTATCCTTCAAAGGCTCATGGAGCTGGAGCTACAGGCACCAACATGAATTGGTGTCCAGTCAATAACAGGGCACAAGGACACTCATTCTTGCTATAACTTAGGGACAATTTAGAGTGTTCACCAAGCCTAGTATGTGTTTGGCAAGTGCGAGTAAACCGGAGTACCCGGAAGAAAACCCACAGAAGCCTGGGGGAACATGAAAAACTCCAAAAAGGGGGACCGACCTGGGATCGAACCCACGAACCTGACATGCTAACGCCTCCACTAATATTCACTAAGTTCATAAAAATGTCAAAATCCACGCTGAAACTTGCAAGCAAAAGACAAGATGAAAAATAGGGGTCAGGGCTATGCTTCTTCTTCGGCGTTGAATTGGGTAGGACTCAGTACTGTAGAAGAGACAATACCGTAGGAGAATGAACTGGTTTCCTCTGATTATATTAAGATTCGTACAGATAACATGTAGAGAAAGACTATGCCTAGTCTACCTTTGTTTGGATTTTGAGTCGATGTTGAAGATGCCTCCAAAATCTTTACGTTCCTTGATATGCTAAATGCGTAGCACGCCATTGCGGAATAATTTAATCTACACTGTGCCATACTTTTGTACAAAATTCACATTGCATGAACCATGTAAATGGGTTTCGAAAACAACAAAAACAGGATCTTTACCTACCGTATGCATGTGTATGTATATAAATATGTATGTATATATGTGCTTATATATATATATATATATATATATATATATATATATATATATATATATATATATATATATATATATATATATATATATATATATATATATATATATATATATATATATATATATATATATATATATACATACATTTATATATACTTACCTACCTACCTTCCTACCTATTAATAAATGTGTATATGAATATGTATATATATATATATATATATATATATATATATATATATATATATATATATATATATATATATATATATATATATATATATATATATATATATATATATATATATATATATATATATATATATATATATATATATATATATATCTCCGTCCGAACGCCCGCCCGCACCTACCTACCTACCTACCACCTACCCACCTACCCACCTACCCAACCTACCCAACCTAAACAATCACCCACCCACCCACCCACCTACCTACCTACCTAGAGAGAGATAGAGAGATAGAGGGATGGAGGGACAGCTGGGAATGGCTCTAGCACCCCTACGACCCTAATGAGGATAAAGCAGTTGAGAAAATGAGATGATATGGGATCTTCACATGGGTCGCGAGGGGTGCTGGAGTCTAGCCCTGCTAAGGACAGGCACTAGACAGGGGACATCCTGAATCAGTGGCCAGCCAATTGCAGGGCACAAGAAGGCGGACAACCATGCACACTCACACCTATTCACGCTGACGCGCATATGTAGGGGCAATTGGAGTGTTCAACCACCCCGCCATGTATGTTATTTTATATTTTTCTTTATATTGATTTTCAATAGCGTTTGCACTTTCGACACCAGTCAGTGTGTGTCAGAACTGTTAATGTCTACTTGCCATTTGCCAAACAAACATCCCCATTTTCACTACATGCCTAGTGCGTTTACTAGTTTTCCACTTGATGACCAAAGCAACATTGTGAAAAAAGGCGGAGAAAGCGGGATTTTTAGGGTAGAGCCGCGGGAAGCACAGCAAAAACTGCACACAGGTGGCTCCCAGCGGACGAATGACGCCCTCGTTTATATTCATGATGGGTGAATACAATTTACACAAAACATTTCATAAAATAAAATAAAAAATAATGGAGAGGGTGAAACCTTACCCTAATAATCTGTGCCGGGTCCAGTAACCTTTATGTTCGAAGCTTTGCAACAGTGGAGCTGAGCTGTGATAGCTGGTACCGGTCGCGAAGTCAAAGAAACTGTCATTTTTTGACTGGGGAGCACCGAGGCGCGCTTCTATTTACTCATGCTGACGGAAAGACACGCCCACTGCGTGCCAGTGGTGCGTGCGTATTGGAGTGTGTCTTGTGAATGTTTATACGTGCACCCATTTAACGCAACAATAGCTTTGATTGTATTAATGTTTTATGTCTTGTTTTGTGTCAAGAGCTTTTTTTTAAAAAAACGACAAAATGAATCTCAGTTTGGGGGACTTTAATTACCTTTTTTTTTTTTCTAAATGTTTTTGGGGACACACTCCAATACGCACGCACGTGGTGCGTGCGTATTGGAGTGTCTTGTGAATGTATATACGTGCACCCATTTAACGCAAAAATAGCTTTTATTGTATTAATGTTTTATGTCTTGTTTTGTGTCAAGAGCTTTTTTTTTAAAAAACGACAAAATGAATCTCAGTTTGGGGGACTTTAATTATCTATTTTTTTATCTAAATGTTATTTCTTTATAGGGTGATTGACTGTGAGAAAGAACTATATGTATGTATATATATATATATATATATATATATATATATATATATATATATATATATATATATATATATATATATATATATATATATATATATATATATATATATATATATATATATATATATATATATATATATATATATATATATATATATATATATATATATATATATATATATATATATATATATATATATATATATATATATATATATATATATATATATATATATATATATATATATATATATATATATATATATATATATATATATATATATATATATATATATATATATATATATATATATATATATATATATATATATATATATATATATATATATATATATATATATATATATATATATATATATATATATATATATATATATATATATATATATATATATATATATATATATATATATATATATATATATATATATATATATATATATATATATATATATATATATATATATATATATATATATATATATATATATATATATATATATATATATATATATATATATATATATATATATATATATATATATATATATATATATATATATATATATATATATATATATATATATATATATATATATATATATATATATATATATATATATATATATATATATATATATATATACATATACATATACATATACATATTATATATATATATATATATATATATATATATATATATATATATATATATATATATATATATATATATATATATATATACACACATACACACACTTACACACACACCTACACACAACTACACACACACATACACACATACACACATACACACATACACACATGCACACATGCACACATACACACATACACACACACATACACACACACACACACACACACATACATACAAACCATAGTGCCCAGAGAAAACACAGGCCCGGGGCGAACATGCAAACTCCACACAGGTGGATTTGAACCCAGGTCCCCCACTGTGAGGCTGACGCGCTAACCACTCACTCACTATATCTATATATATATCTATCTTTCAGTGCCTTCGAAGGTGCTGAAGTGAAAAGGACTTAGACGTCCAGTGCCATTATTAGCAACAAATTAGTTAGTTGAATGGTGTTAAAGGGTTAAATGGAGGACAGCTGGTCATCAACTGCTGAAGCAGCTGCATACCAGAAAACGTAGAGCTCTTTTGAACTGTCTGGTGTGCAACAAACAGCTGTGGTTGTTCACATTCCACATTTGCATGTAGAAAAGTAATGAGTGATAGTTATGTCATGTATAGCCTACACAGAATAATAATGTTATCCTTCTTCAAGCCTTCAATTTTTATGGCTTCAATGCATTGCAGATTTTTACTCTTAAGTATAAAAAAAGTTCATAAAAATGTCAAAATCCACGCGGAAACTTGAAAGCGGGAGCCACTTCACTGTCTTTGCTTCCCAATAAGAAATTGTTGGAAGACAGACGACTGTCACTCAACTCAGCAACGAGGGGAAAAAATGGTGGGCAGCAGGCAGTGGCCATATTTTTATCTGAAAATAGACCTTTCTGGTGGGCGGGAGAATTGGTGGAGTTTTTTTCTCCAGAAATGCAAAATGTAAAGGAGAAGTTGAGATTTCATTTAAATATGGGCAACAGGCTAACGACGCCACCCTTGTGTGAAAATGCCTTTTGGGCGGCGATGGTGGCTGGACGACACGGAAGAGGGAAATGGAAGTTTAATTTTCTTCAAAACAATGACGGCAGTAAAGATCAAGAACGTGTTCTTAGTGCTTTCCGAAATTGCAAGAAATTTGGGCTGAAAACAAAGGTGAAAGAAAGCAAACTTATCTTAAGTGGCACATGGACTGACAAGCTGAAGCAGATAGTCTGGGCCCAAGCTCTTATTGCGCCAAAAGTCTTAGGTTTGATGAGTTTCAAAAGTAAGTCGAACCTGACTGTTTATTTGCCCTTTGACACATCCTCTTCTAGCATATTTTTCATTCCAATCCTAATATTTCTCCAACGTTACAGGAATGTCAAGTATACTCTTTGGGTACAGCTCTAGCAAATGTTTGGGGTTGACGTTGGAAGCTGAAAAGACGGACTTTGGGCTTAAACGCCAGTCTGTTTGTGCTGGCCAGCTCATGATGTGGGAAGCTCAAAGGAAAGAACTGTTTGAGTCTCTCTAGGTATAGCGCATACAGTTCAATGTCATCGTGCCCCCCTCCCTACACCCAGGCAGGCTCAGTGGCACGGGGGCAGCATGTACCTAGTTAAGCCATGAGAGAAGTCAATCACTTCATTCTCTGTACCGTGCATCACCAGCAGGGAGACAAAGTTGGAACCTTCACGTGGTGTCTCCTGAGAGGCCGCCCTTCGCGACCTTCGAATCCAACAAATACGACCCAGAGCTGCCAACCAGGAAGATGGCACCCTACGTTTTTCATCCAGCCGGAGATATTCGACTGCCCCACACCACCACCTTCCCTCCCGGATGAAATAATCCGCGTTCCAGTGGCAGCTCTAACGCGGCTGAGGGTAACCCCTAGGCGCCTGGGTGGCCTAAAAACAACAACAGCATCACCAGCACTGGGAATGACATGTTGGACACTTTGTCAATGAAGCAAACACATAAGATTTGTGGTGTAAATAGAGATTTTGTCCAAGTACACAAGCCATTCTTCAAAATATTTTTTGCGTAATAAGAGGCTACTATCAGCAACGGTGCTCTCAATTTAGACTCTTTGACTGCCTGCAGTAGAAAATTGAGGTTCCTGCTTTTCAAAATAATGTTGACTGGTCATGTATGCTGCAATCACTTGAAATTTGTCCCCTAGGTACACCTGTATTTAGTAATAAATGTATGAAATACTCATTAACAGCTAACCATAGCAGCGAGTATGATAATACTCTAATCCAGTGGTCTCAAACCGGTTCCACATAGGGCCGCAGTGGGTCCTGGTTTTTGTTCCAACCAATCCAGTGCCGACATTTTAACCAATCAGGTGTCTTTAAAATAAGTAGCACCTGACTCTAATTAACTGATTGCACTTGCAAAAGGTATCCTTGTTGAGTTGGAATGAAAACCTGCACCCACTGCGGCCCTTTGAGGACCGGTTTGAGACCACTGCTCTAATCCTTCAGTACTTCCCATTTTTCGATCGCAAGTTCCAAATCAAAAATGTCAAAATTAACGCTGAAACTCTCAAGCAGAAGACACTAGTAGAAAGGTTGGAGGTCAGGAGTGTCACTTAACTCAGCTCTGAAGAAAAAAAATGGTGGGCACCTTGTGGTGGCTTTCCCTTTTATCCAGAGGTAGAGCTTTATTAGTGGACTGGATGGCCAGAGCCTCGGTGAGAGTGATTTTTTTTCAGAAATGAGAGCCCCGTGCGACCTTACAGCGACGCTGTTGCCCTTAGCCGAAAATAAAGCTCGATCAGTGAACTAGACATCAGGGAGCCTCCGTGAAGGTGATTTTTTTTTTCAGAAATGCAAAACTCGGCCAACTTCATGGCAGACGCCGTCGCCTTTAACCGAAAACAGAACTCGCACACCAGACGACCAAGAGCCTCAGTGAAGGTGGATTTTTTTCAGAAAGGTGAATGCCGGGCGACCTTACAGTGGACACCATCTCCTTAAACCAAACATAGAACTTGATCAACAGACTAAATCGCCAGGAGTCTCGGGGTCGCGGAGCTGATGGTGGAATTCCTCAGAAATGTTTCACAGTTGCTCCTTTCCAAAAAGAAAACTCCCTAGGCAGGTAATACGGCTGGACGGCACAGAGAAGCAAAGTGGAATTTACAAAGAGGGCAATACAAATGAAGAATATGGTCTTATTTTGAAAAGATCCGCAAGACACTTCCATCTGGCTCACAGTTTGAAACAAAATGTCCCAGAAATTAATGACAACATGATCATCAGCAAATATGACAATCGCCTTGACAGTATCATGTCCTTGTACGGAAGCATATTTGTATTAAAAAAATCCAGCGGTTACACAGATCCTCCTGAAAATCTCGCCTACATGCCGGCACCTCTGTAAGATTCCATTGATGATGCAATGAATGTCTAATCTGATGAAAAAGACAAGCTCCAAATAACCAGTTTTTTTTTTAATTAAGCGGAGAGGATCTATTTTCATTGTGAGTAGAGTGCTTAAGGTATTTATATTTTTTTAATATAGAGATTATATTTAGACATACATTTCAGTCTTTATATGCCTATGACTAACATTTGCCTTATTTACTCGCATATAAGTCACATGCGCGTATAAGCTGTACCCTGAAAGTTGTCTTGACATTTGTGAATTTTACAATTTCTCGCGCATGATTTTCAGTTCCATATTCATGGTTTTAATAGGGAGTACAATGTGTTACTTTGAAAGAAAAATCTTAAGAAAAAGCATCGCAAATGGTATTTTCTGAGATTGGATAACTTTATTCAACAAAAGCACATTATTAGGGTCAATATCATAAGGAAGTTAAATAGCCTCCTGCTCGCAACTGTAAACAAACAGCAGCTCGACCATCCCAAAGGAGTCCTTATTGTCGCCGGTGACCTCAACCAAGCATGTTTAAAGACAGTTGTGCGTAAGTTTATCCAGTACGTGAAGTGTTACACCAGAGGAGATGCAACTCTAGACCATGTTTATTCTAATATTAAACATATATGAATAAAGTCACCCATCCATGATTATAGAGACACACCCCTCCCTCACCAAGCTGGATCCAACAATCTCTGCCTGTCCCTCACCCCCTCATACACCCCACTCCGGAGTCTAACAAGGCCACAAATAAAGACAATAAAAACATGACCTGAGGATGCCTTTTTTCAGCTGCAGGAGTGATTTTCCTGCACCATTTGGGAACGTTTTGAACACCATAACCTCCAAGACTACACGGACACTGTACTTTTCTATATCAAAAACTGTATGGACACTGTACCTGTTAATATACGTATCCAGGCTTTTTCTAACCATAAACCCTGCATGACCAGTGAGGTCTCATCAAATGCCGCAACACCGCTTTCAGGTCAGGGGACAAGTTACAATACATCGCTGCCAGAGCAGACCTGAAGAGAGGCACTAGAAAGGCCAAGGCAGCATATACATGGAAAATTGATTTCTGATAACGCAGATGCCTTACTATCAGAGGAACTGGGCTATTTCTTTGCCCACTTTGAGACTGACAAATCAGATTTAGTCTCAACACATTCACCACCTTGCAGCAGTACACTGAATATTTTTAGTACTAGAGAGCAGAGAACATTAAGTATTGGTAGAATAACTGAGCTGACCATTGTGAAGGAGAAAATTGATGAAATCATATTTTAAAAATGTATAGTTTTATCAAAACAATAGCTTTAGTGGCCTAAAAAGCACAAAATCAATTTGATGGCCAAAATATCTATTTACAAATGATTAACCATGTGCCATTTATGCAACATTTTCCTATATTGCATAAAAAGCGTACACCAGGATTATAGGTTTTGTGACCTCACCAAAAGACAGGGTTGGCTGTGATTACCGTCTTGGATGTCCAATCCATTTTGAATGATCAAATGATTGCTACGAGCCACTCGCAGTCAAAACAGTTTTGATGTCTTTCACCGTGATCACTCACTGCTATTCCTTTGGTTTAAGAATTTTGTTTACTTCAACGAACAAGCTGGTTGCTGTAAATTAACAACTTAACGGCCCTTCACTTTGCTTTTCAACTTAATAAGTGTGTATATATATAAATATATATATATATATATATATATATATATATATATATATATATATATATATATATATATATATATAATATATATATATATATATATATATATATATATATATATATATATATATATATATATATATATATATATATATATATATATATATATATATATATATATATATATATATATATATATATATATATATATATATATATATATAAATATAAATATAAATATAAAAATATATATATATATATATATATAAATATATATATAAAAATATATATATATATATATATATATAAATATATATATAAATATATATATATATATATATATATATATATATATATATATATATATATATATATATATATATATATATATATATATATATATATATATATATATATATATATATATATATATATATATATATATATATATATATATATATATATATATATATATATATATATATATATATATATATATATATATATATATATATATTTATATATATATATATATATATATATATATATATATATATATATATATATATATATATATATATATATATATATATATATATATATATATATATATATATATATATATATATATATATATATATATATATATATATATATATATATATATATATATATATATAAATATATATATATATATAAATAAATAAATAAATATATCTCTACGGTTATGGCTAAAAGGTCAAAGATTCAAAAAATTTAGTAAATTAAAGGCATTTTACAGTGAACTGTATATTTAGTCTGACCAGCTAAGAAATGATTCCAACACAAATATGTACACAGAAAGATATGCATTTGTAAATCAAAATCACTATTGCAATACAAGCCCACACCTTTTAACTAGTTGTTAATATAGGATTTTCAAATCTTTATTCTTAACCCAATTTTAAAATGCATATCACTGCTACAATCAAACCAATTTAATCTGCGACGTGAACAAACATCAAAGGTTTTGTTATACTTATTGAATTTATTGTCACCATTCACAAAGTGTTACACAAAATAATAGGGCACATTTAAACAATTTATACAGATCTAGAACACAATGTACATTTAACAGACTAAATATCAATTGTTAAATATGTATACTCACATTGCACACAGTATTAAGAATGAACATTAAACACAAGAAACAATCAAGTGTGAAAATAACACCAATTGACAAAAATCACATTTACAAAAATATGTTGATTTCACAGCTGAAGACTGATGCATGTTCTGCCTTTTATCTGTCAGACGTTATAAAAACCATCTTTTAAAAGCTTACGCCCCACAAAGAACTGATATTAAGTATTAGTACCCTAAAGAGATTATAAATGAAGTAAGTAGTGAAAGATGAAATACAAGTACACTACTGAACACTGCAATTGCTCGGACTGTATTGCGGTTTTCCCTCGTGAAGCAGGCTGGTGAGATTAGCAGTTATGAAGTGCACTTTATGCCTTAGCTGAGTAACTGCCTGACATAGCTTTTCCTTTTAAATCGGTTGTTAAATTTACATTAAAAAATCATTCTATCACCTCTTTTTTTAATGTTTATTTATTTATTTATCTATTTTTTACGGGGATTATGAATAGCACTACACACTGCTGAATTTTAAAAATTATGGTAAATGAGTTAATGAGAATGAGCAGCTTTACTCCTGCTTCTATCTGGACTAAAGGTAATGATGGTGTGTCAGAGGCTTTACGAGGCGGATGAGAATGTACTTTTTCAAAGTTCACATCGACCTCATCGCCTTAACTCCGTCCACTAATGCATGACATTGGAATTACCAGAGAAAATGGAACATTTCCTGAATTAAGTTTTCTAAACTAGAAACGGCTGATTGAACTGATGCTGTCACACATTGAAATGCAGCATGCACAAAAAATCCAGAATTTGGACTGTCACCTCCATTTAGAAATGTATAAATTATCAACTAGTCATGTCCTTTTTCGACAATGCTGACCCTAAAATGCAGTGGATGTAAAATGTGAAACTTAATAAGTCATTGAGGCGGCCCGGTGGGCGAGTGACAAGCGCTTCGGCATCACTGTTCTGGGCTCAAAGGTTCGATCACAAGTCGGTCCCGAGGTTTCCCGGGCTTGGGTGGGCTTTGTCCGGGTACTCCGGTTTTCTCCCACAGTTCAAAAACATACATGGTGGGCTGGTTGAACATATTAATGGCCCATAGGTGTGAGTTTGAGGATGGTTGTCCGGCTGATCGAATCTGGAAATGCCATTTGTACAGGATGGTCTCAGCGGACTTCAGTTGCATTAATCTGGAGAGATAGTGTCCAATTAGGGACAGACAAAGACACTTTCCAAGTTGACTCAGGTTACGTCACGTCTATCTGACTGCAGGACTATTCTGTTATTGATGAGGTATATTCACAGATACATACAGTACTGCAGACCATTAAGTCCAAACATGATTGCACTGTATATATCTGAAGGTGTGCTTGACGTGTGCACACTGACATTCAATGAGCTCCACATCAGTTGTTAGCTGGTGTCTCAGCTATGTTTCCAAATGAGACACAAACTCAGAGGTAAAAAAAGGGAAATCCATCAAATTTCTTCAGTGAAAAAGAAGAGTGACAAGAGATTGCAGGTTTATTCGGAGAATGTTGGAAACATCCCAAGGTCAGCAAAGTCCTCAATGTTGTAGTTGGCTGTTCCTTGAGTGGGATCTCCCGCCATGGGTAACATGTCCTGCACGTTCAAGAGAGAGGTTTGAGGTAAAAGACAAAGCTTTTATCAAACTTCAGTGTTCTGTTAGGTCCTTCCACTGGCAACACCAGTGACAGATGTGTTTGTGTTTTTACCTGAAAGACTTCAGTCTGGCTAGGGTTGGAGTGCGTATGTTGCTCCCCAGCCTGCTGGGAGTGATGCTGGTTCTGCCACTGGGACCAGACTTCACTTGGTCGACCTTGGAACTGACCTCCGCTCTGGCTGCTCTCCCCTGATACATCTGGAATAACACAGTCACACATGCTGTCAGAAGTATAGAACTATGGTGTTAACATTGCTTTATTTATTACATGCTACAGGTGAGAGGTTTAACATCTTTTAGTAGCGATGTGCATAAAAAAATCTTGATCTGGAAGTGTTATAGTACCACCATAATATCTGCTAGCAGAAATGTGATTCGAATTAAATTCCAGATATTGTAGCTATTAGTCAAGGTAAATCATATCATACCTCCTCATAAGTGTTAGTTGGTGTTAAGTATTTATTTACAATACACCCCTGACTGTCTGAAATTTCCAAGGCTAAACAAGGGTACTGTGACTTGTCTTTTGTCCCAAAATAGAATGGCACACATTCCCACCCACATGGACTTCTTGGAAATGACTGTAATTTCATTTTAATGCAAGAAAACAAACACACACCCGTATTGCTGAGTGACACAACTGCAACACATCCGATCAATTTATCTCGCTTAACACTTAACAGCCGCAAACTACTGTATTTTCTCGCAGATAAGCCGTATTTGTAACAAAAAAAGACTAAATCAAGGGTACGGCTAATATGTGCACAAATGAGACTTGACATGCCCGAATCTGCAAGGTGACAAAGGCTAAATGCCATAACACAAGACAATGAGGCCGATATGTTCGTTTATTGTAAAAATAGAGAGAAGATAAACTGATAAAATGCTCAACAAAATGTATTTTGACATCTATAATTGAAATTCAAGAAAAAAAAAAGCCTTGTCCTTCAAGGAAAAGAAAATCCTTATTTTACCGATAGTTAAACACACTGACTGGCTAGATGCAAGTAGGCTTGATACATGTGTTTGTAGTGTTACCATGTTAGGACATCCCAATATTTGTTCAGGCTGATCGGAGGTCTTGCGGTCAATCATCAAAATATCAGCCTTGATACCTGCGTAATGTGTATCTCATGCTAATATTGCATCCAAGACTTGGAAACACGTGCAGGCAGCACCTTTTCGGAATGTGCAGGCAGCTGGAAAATGGTGATCCGGCGGTGGTGTTCCGGCGGTGGTGATCCGGTCAGGGGACAAGTTACAATACAGCAGACAGTGAGTCAGATGTACCATATTTACTTGCATATAAGCCACTTATGCGTATAAGCCACACCCTGATTCACAATTTTCACCTCTGTGTTCATGGTTTTAATAGGGAGTACAAATGTGTTACTTTTCTTAATAAAATTCATCACACATGGTATTTCTGAAATACTGTATGAATCAAAAGCATAATAGAATAAGGAGGTTAATATACCAGTCATTTAAAATGCAAAATATGAAATTATTAAATTTGAAAAATAGAAACAAGTGTCTCTTGATGAGAAATCAATTCTTTCGATGGTTATTTTAACTCCAACAGTTATCACTTTTGAACAAGAAATAAAACGAAAAAAAATCAAGGTAGAATTTAGTTTTATTTCAAAATCAAGGCTACTCGTCTCTGGCGAAAAAAAAATGTAGACGGCAGCGCCTCAACCTTGTTAAAATGGCTTTGCCCCGACCTCATTAAGATGGCCGCGCCACGACCTCGCTAAGATGGCCGCGCCCTGACCTGGCAAAAATGGCGGTGCTCGAGCCAGCAGTGAAAGGAACATTTTGCGTTTCATGCAAGATACGTTTTTTTTCATGAATTTCATTTATATACGTCAAAATAAATTTCGTTTAGCGCTTTATCTGTTTGTCTTTTCTGTATTTGGAAATCAATGTCTTGGCACCGTGACGTCATATCGTAATGACGATGTCTGTGTTTTTATGCGCATATAAGCCGTACCCTCGATTCAATCATCATTTGTTTGTCCGACAAAAGCGGCTTATATGCGAGTAAATACGGTAAGTCAGCCAAAAGAAGGAAATATGATGATGTATGTAGCGCATGGCTTTACTGTTATTTCGGTGGGAGCAGAGCAAAGACCGCTGTTTCCTGCGTCAAGGTCCAAGCCCAAACATTATTATGTCATAAAAGACATTACACCCCAATCACAATACATATTCAATCACAGATAAGATGCTTTAGTTTTTTTTCAGTAAAAAATCCTGAATACTTGCAAGAATCGTCAATTTGAGAAAATATTATTTTTCTGTTTTTTTTCCAAATGTTTACCGTATCTTCTCGCATATAAGCCGTATTTGTCGCAAAATAAATGACGAAATCTACAGTACTTATAAGCGCAAAAATTTGTACTTGTGCCTGCCATTGCTCGCTCAGGGCGCCGCCATCTTACCGTAGTTAAACGTGCTTGGCCAGACGCAAGTAGTCTTGATATATGTCATACCATGCCAGCACTTCCCAATATTTGTTAAGGCTGATCGAAGGTCTTGCGGTCAATCATTAAAATAACAGCCTTGACACCTGCGTAATGTGATGCTATTATTGCACCCAGAGACTTGGTGAATAGTAGACCGCTATGGACACACTTTGGTTGTACTGCTTACGTGACTTCCTTTATTTAATTTGTCTACGTGCAGAAAACACCCTTTTGGAACACAGAAAGAACATGATTGTCCATTTATGATTATGAAATAAAACAAAATTCCGGTTTGATTTTTTTCTCTTTATGTCTTGTTCGAAATATGAATTGTCGAAAGGATTGCAATATTTTGACATTAGAAGCAAAATGGCCGTCACAACATCTTAAACTTCTGGTTAGAAAATTTTAATTTGTCATTAAAAAGCATCAGGTTCTCGTCGTGATAAACTCATTTCTTTTTTTCTAATTAAATAATTTGATATTTTGCATTTACAAAGACAGGCATATTGACTTCCTTTTGATAATGACTAAAATAATGTGCGATCCAGCATACGATCCTTTCAATTCATACAAACTTAGAAATACCAAGTGCGATGATTTTTCTTAAGATTTTCCCTTCAAAGTAACACATTTGTTCTACCTATTAAAACCATGAATATGGAGGTGAAAATTGTGAATTAGGGGGCGTCTTATAAGCGAGATATGGTAAAAGTCAACGATTTTAAGGCAATTTTGAATGTGCGGCTTATAGGCGGAAGCTGCTTATGCGAGAAAATACAGTATTTCTTCCAGGCCACCCCTGACAGAAAATAGTTGAAAAGCACTGTACTAAAGTAACAATAGATTATATAGTCACGTTCTTATCAGTTTTATCATGGACTACAACCCTTTTTTTTTTTTTTAATTTATCACGCTGTTGGGTTTATTCTGTATTACTATTATACATATATGTGTAGTAATTCATTTCTTTGTTAAATCATTCTTTCTATTGTTCGGCTCGAGGTCATAAACAGCCGCCTGGTCCACTCTCACGTGGACTTTTTATCCAAGGATTGTTTATGCTACATCTAACCCAGTATCGGGCTCTGAGGGCTGTTGATCAGGAGGCAGCAAGGACTCGGGATATCTGCAACTTCCATAACACTCGTATAGTGTGACACACTTTGGGCTTCTTTATGTAATTGTTATATGATTGTTAGGTCAAATGAAGGAGTGATTGTTTTTATCCAAATGCCTTAAAGTCATACAAAAATGGCTATTCGAGGAGATGCTTCGAAATGAAGGGGAATCCTTGTTGCTTGATGTACCTCCCCTTAAGGTTTTTATCCGTGATCCAATCTATTTAATTAAATGTCAATAATTGAATAAGATGTCTGCCTGCAGTTATTGATTATTACAAAGGGTAATTATTAATGAACCACGCCATTGACAAGGGCAGCAAACCCAAATGCTAACCATCCAACATCGGTATATTTTACTGCATTTTAGCTATAAAAAAACAACCTCCAAGCTATTTGTCACATGCCATTTGTCAATTGGAGCAAGCAGTCTTAAGAATAATATTTGTATTGAAACAACAGAATGGGCTACTGACTGGCTGTACTCGACTTCTCCAGTCAAGTTCATCGCTGGGTTGGACGGGAAAATATAGATGCTTTTATCAATACTGTTCGTGTTGTTCCAATTGACCAAACAACACATAAAAAAAACAAGTTGTTTAAAAACTATTGAATTTATTGAAGACAAAACAAGAAGATAAACTAAAATGCTGGCAGCCGCAAAAATGGAAGTAAAAGGAAGAGAACATACGCAAAGATCCTGTTAATTCATTACATCACTCGGTAGTAGTACTGTAATATTGTGGCTCACAAGGAAATGTGATTACAACAGTCTCTATTTTTGTTTCTGTTTTTCGGTTAATTTTACAAATAAAATGACTGGGTTGTGGTACAGCAAAGTCCAATCTATCAAAATCGGTAAAGTACCCCCTAAATACACGGCCAAGTCTTTTATTAAATATAAAGCTTCTATAACTCAAGGTAAAATTGTTGCTACATATGTATTTACCGTATTTTCACGACTATAAGGCGCATTAAAAAGTCTTGAATTTCCTCCAAAATAGACAGGGCGCCTTATAATGTGGAGTGCTGTGTGTATGCTCCGAGCTCGCTCCAAAGCCTGACTGAGAACACTTCCGGCCGTCCACGCTTCTTATTTAGAGAAAAGAGGGATGTGGGTGGAGTCAGGCATGCGGAGGGGTGAGTTTAAGAAGACGTGTTTACTGTCGTTCTTGGTTGCCATGCTAATGGACAGAACCTACCACCTATGGTGATTTTTAAGCGAAAGACATTTTTAAGCGAAAGAAGTTTCCGGCCGGCGTCATCGTGAAAGCAAACCAAAAGGGTTGGATGGACGAGGAGAACATGAGAGATTGGCTACGTGAGGTGTATGTTAAGAGACCGGATGGCTCGCTGTAACTTTTGATTTGCCTTTTTAAAAACGTGTTTTTAGCGCGTGGGTGTAGCGTGCATGTTTAATCTGGCGGATTTGTGGGTGATGATTGATAAAAAAATGTGTGTACATTGTAAAATGGCTAAATAAAGTACAACCGACTCTTTAAAAATCATTTTTAAAAATGTCTTTTTAGCAAATTAATGATCAAATGTACTGCTAAAAACTCACCAAAAGCTGTGCTGCGGGTTGTCAGTCCTGAGTACGCGTTGCTGCTGGGTGATGATGTGGCTGGAGATGAGAGGGGACTGTAGGAGGCCGGCTCAGTTTGGTAGCTGTGGCCACTGCCAATACCAAAAGGACTGGACTGCGCTTTACTGGACTGTAATGTATAATGTAGATACTTGTTATATATTTGATTAAAAAATGCTGAAACCAAAGCCTGGCTGTTAGACGAACAAAATTGTGGTCACAACTTTGAATAGAACTGTACTACTTGTGTGTGAGTATGTCTCATCGTTATTGATTTCATTTTCAACCTGAACAAGATTGAAATTGTTTGGATATATATATGTTCATTAATATGTATTGTTCCTTAAATAAATCAAATTCAAACTCATCGGAGCCAACTAACCACCATGGGTTTGGTTGACAGCTTCGCCCTTCCCTCTCTTTACCAGTGTCCAAGACATGCTGCCGTATGACATTAATATGTGCTGTCCCTTATAAAATAAATTAAACATTTTTAAATCAAAATAGGTCAGAAAGATGTCAATGCTAGAAATTTTCACTTGTATGTGTGAAGGCGCAAAACAAATGGCTGCATAAATGTCCAACAAAATGAAACTTTTTTTCTTTTGTACAATGAGAGCTCTGACTTGAATTAATTTTATCCAATGCCCATTCAACTTTCATTCCAATGAAACCTAACCAAACAAGCCTGAAAATCTGAACAATATGTTAAGTTTATTTGCCCTCGCAGATGGGTCCCTCATCCTGTTCCGAAAGATTTATATTGTTGTTGGAACAACATTTTACTCCAAAGGCCAAAAAATGCCTAAAAAATGTGGTCAGGTTCTTAACGTGAACATGATTCTACCATCTGTTCAGAGGTTGAGAACATCAGCCCTCTTTCCTCTAAATTATCTCACTGCAATGACTCAATTCTTTTGCTGGAAACTCATTAACCCTAACTTGTATTATAGGGTTTTTTTTAAGGAAAAGTAACATATATATGTATGCATATATATATATGTATGCATATATATATATATATATATATATATATATATATATATATATATATATATATATATATATATATATATATATATATATATATATATATATATATATATATATATATATATATATATATATATATATATATATATATATATATATATATATATATATATATATATATATATATATATATATATATATATATATATATATATATATATATATATATATATATATATATATATATATATATATATATATATACACATACATACATACATACATACATATATATATATATATATATATATATATATATATACACATACATACATACATACATACATATATATATATATATATATATATATATATATATATATATATATATATATATATATATATATATATATATAGATAGATATATAGATATAGATAGAACGATCGATCGATCGATAGATATTCTCAGGTGGGGGTGGATGTGTTGAGACTGAATCCGATTTGTCAATCTCAAAGCGGGCAAATGGTTCAGTTCCTCTGCTAGTCAGGTATCTGCGTTAACAGACACATTATTGTGATTGGAAAGTACAGTGTCCGTGTAATCCTGTAGGTTGTGGTGCTCAAAAAATTCCCAAATGGTGCAGGAAAAACAGTCCTGCAGCTGAGAAAAAGCATCCTAAGGTCATGATTTTATTCTCTTTATTTGTGGCCTTGTTAGACTCCAGAGTGGGGTTTATAAGAGGGTGAGGGAGAGGCAGATAATTGCATCCAGCAAGGTGAAGGAGGGGTGTGTCTCTATAAGCAAGTCACCGGCAACAATAAAGACCATCGGGGGTGGTCAAGGCGCTTGTTTACAGTCGATAGCAGAAGGCTCAGTGCCATGCTAACGCTAGCATCTGGTGGGATGTAAACAGCCATTACCATATTATCGTTAGCTCTCTAGGTAGATAGAAGTGTCTGCACCGAACTGCCAAGAGCTCTAAATCAGGGGAATGTGTATGTACACGCAAGCCCCCCTGAAAATCCCAGGGGACAAGGAGACGGACAAGCAGTCACACTAACACTCGTACCTAGGGGCAATTTAGAGTGTTCAAACAGCCTACTCTGCATAAATTTCAGGTGTGGGAGGAAACTGGAGTACACCAATCCATCAAATTTGTAATGTAGGCCAGACATGGCTGCGATAATTGAAAGAGCGCGAAGTAGGATCACCCCTATTATTACTACCAAAATAAATGTTTTCACACCCATACTTACTGTTACGATCATGGGCAGAGGTCCAAGGTCCTGAGACCAAAACAAGAGGTCGCAAATCAGGTGAGGCAAACAAGGAGGTAGCGTGAGAGGGTACTTTGCCAGGAACTGATAAAGTCGATCAGGTGACGTGGTCTTCCTCTACGAGGTGATGTGCACCATGCAAAAGCTAATCCGAACAAAAGAGTAAAAGCCAAGACGTCTTCATCCACGAGGTGATGTACGTGATGTGAAATCCAATCCGAACAAAACAGGAAAAGGCAAGACATCGTTCTTCTCTGCCTTTTATAGTATTCTTTGCGTCATTCTTCCGGATATTTCTTCGGCTTTGAGTTGGGTGATGGTGCCCTGACTTCCGCCATTTTCATTTTGTGTCTTCCCCTCATGAGTTTGGGTGGGAATTTTGATTTGGATACTTAAAACTGCGATCCACTGAATCCACAAATGGTGAAATGGTGAAGTGATGAAGGATGACAGTACCCTGAGAAAACACACGCAAGCCCGAGAAGAACATGGAAACTCCACCCAGTGAGGACCGATGTGGTACTGAACCCTGACACCAAAAGTATGAGGCCAACGCGCTAAGCACTCATCTCTGGGACGCCAACATTTAATTTACGTTTTTTTATGCAGGTGTTTTACCTGGCCCGAGAAGGGGGGTCGATTTCCTGACCAAGCAACTTGTCCTGGGTTAAGTTGTCTTGATATCTGAGCTAGATTCGGATTGGATGAACTTGATGGCTGAATGTCATTTACACCTGGGACATGGATCACAGAGGAACTGGAAACAGAAATGTAATTATATGTCTAATATAAGAAGTGGGAAAGCAAGTCACCGCAACATCAATGACATCCACCTAAAGCTTTTTCCAACGTGTCCCTGCTGGAATGGAGAACTCTGGGAGTAGAGCTGCTGGCCTCCTGGTGTAGAAGAGGGAACCATCATCTTCTTATCACCCGCTAATCAGACACAGAGACAAACACAAGATTTAGTTAATAACCAGGAAGAAACAAACAATGGCGACTATAGGGAGAAGGCATAAAGTTGGAGAAGAAGAAATTGCAGTTTTCTTTTATGAATGTCTCATCTAATCTCATTTCATTTTCTGAATTGCTTTATCCTCACTAGGGTGGCTGGGGCCTATCCCAGCTGACTCCGGGCCAGAGGTGGTGGCCAGCCGATTGCACAGCACAAGGAGACGGATAACCATGCACTCACACCCATACCTGGGGCAATTTAGAGTGTCCAATCAGCCTACCCTGCATGTTTTAGGAATGTGGGAGGAAAACGGGGTACCCGGAGGGAACCCACGCAGGCCTGGAGTGAACATGCAACAAACTACTCACAGGTGGACGTGACCTGGATTTGAACCCAGGTACCAAGAGCTGTGTAGCCCATGCATTAACCACTCGCCCCACTGGGCCGCCTTTTTACAACGAAGTAGAACATTTTATGATTTGAGCCCTAATTACATGTTAACTAGGAACAGAATGGCTGAAAAGTAAACATCAAATGACATAAGTTTTTATCTGTTTGTGTAGTCATACAGCCAGAGATGCTGGTGTACATCTCAGCGAAGCGTGGATCTCTCTCCGGGGAGAAAAGGGCATCTGGCTTTTCGATGGTCTTCGCTGCCTCATGCACCCCACTGCTCACATTAGCCACAGGCACCTGGCATTAGGAGTGATAAGATTTTAACTTTAAATTAAGATATCACTTTCATATCCATAGATTTTTGTGCAATAAATGCCTCTTTCTTAATATCTTCATTTAATTCAGAACTTGATGTTTATTTACCTGGGATAGATCATATGCAGTCAGACCATCTCTCTGGTGAACTTCTAGTTCTGCTTGTTGCTGCTGAAGCTGTCTGTAAAAACATAATCAGAAAATATGTTGTATCATTACATTGACGTCATTACAGAAGTGTAAATGCTCGGTTATTAGTGGACTTTCTCCACTTCAATCCTTGAAGAAAATGGTTAATAGTAATCCATCAAATAATGCGGTTAATGTAGACCAGACATGGCCGCGATTAACGAAAAAGCGCAAAGTAGGATCACCCCATTATAACTAGCACAATAGTTTTTACACCTATACAGAAATACAAGTACACAAGTACAATTATCAAAAAGTTTATTAAATATTACAGCTATAAGCAATGTTCCATCTAAGCTGCGCGCGTGCGTAATTGCGCACTACTCTCATCTTCTCCGCAGCAGCAATCATATGGCGGGCAGTAAATAAAATCCAAACTTTTTTTACCCCTTTCTCCATGATGATGCCGTTTACGCGGCAGCCAGTGGCAGTAGTTCTGTCCACTCTTGTTTTTTTCGTGTTTTACAGCCCTTCTATCTTTTTTTTATTACATTTTAATATTTCTCAATACATTCCATTTTAATTTACTGTGCAAATAGAAGAATGAGCAATGAAATCGGGTGAGAACTGTCAAATTTTACTGTTTGTGTGCGTGTGTGTCTAGTATGTGTGATCGTTTGTCTTCAACCAACACAATGGACTATAAATGGAAATTAGCCCTCGGCTACAATCTTACATATATATGTTCATTAAGATGAATATAAATATGTTCATTAATATGTGCTATCCCTTATCAAATAAATCAAAGCAAAATAATGGAAAAATATTGGCTATATTGAAAACTTGACTATCTCAAGTGACACGTTCAGCAGACAAGTCATTAGAACGAGAATGAGAATTGATTTGTGCATATTCTAATGGCATTTAATGCCACGCCTCCAGAGCTGTGAGACTGACGCGCGAACCAATCATCCGCCGGGCCGCCCATTCATAGATATTAATCATTACATTTTATTATTGCTAAATCATTTATGTGTAGTAGACATGCACCTTCTTATGGCTGGATGCTCACACTGGTACTCAGTGTGCTCAGGGAGGTTGTCTTTTTGCCCAGACAAACAACAAATTAGAGGGAACATTGGCTAATGTCAAAAGACTAATGAATTAATACCTAATAATAATGTACACCTAAAAAAGTAACTTCTTTAAATACTGTACTCACAGTTAAAATAGTTCCTCGCTGCTACATATAAATAAATGAAAAAACAGGTAAATGGGAGTTTCAGTCCACGTGGTTTGTCTTCTTGTGGCCATAGGTCCATTGTCCGCGGTATTATAGAGATGTATTTTTAATGCATGAGGCACAAACTTGTTGATTACGGCTGGTTTTTCCATGAAGCCAGCCTCCAGCATCCGGAAGACAAAGTTGGAACCTTCACGAAGTGTCTCCTGAGAGGCCGCCCGTCGCGGCCTTCGAATCCAACAAATACCACCCAGAGCTGCCAACCAGGAACGTGGCACCCTACATTTTTCATCTAGCCGGAGATATTCGACTGCCCCACACCTCTGGCTACCTCCCGGATGAACTAATCTGTGTTCCAGTGGCAGCTCTAGCGCGGTTCAGGGTAACCCCTAGGCGCCTGGGTGGCCTAACAACAACAACAACAACCAGCAGCATCCCCACACATGCGATCTGTGTGAAGCCTGGCATTTTCAGTACGTTTTTTAATCAAAATATCCGGCCTCCTCTTCCTGAAAACTTGTTGCTGCCTGTTCTGGGGCAGACTTCGCTCGCTGCTGGATCACCGACCAACGCCGCGGGCACGGGCCATCGAATCAACTGGCTAGGAATTTAAACTTCCAATTCGCTCTTCCGCTTTGTCCACCCATTAATTAGCTATGCAGGGTGCTCTATTTTCGGATAAGTGCAACGAGGTAAGCCCACTGCCGGCCAGTTGAATCAAATCAAATCGAAGGGAATCAAATAAATGTATTGGTGGTCTGTATGATGAACTTACTTCACGTTGGTATTGGTGCAGATGATATATTCAATCTCATCAGAGTATGGGTTCTGGAAGGTGAAGCTGCTGGTTCGGATCAATATCCACTCCCTGTTTTTCATGCGGAAACGGTACATCACCGACAGTACTTGACCTTTTAACTTCACCACCTGCAGAATGGCAATATTCATTATTTCCAATACGACACAAATTATTCTCGAGTTGAATCCTGTGGCAAGATCATGTACTGTTGTTTATGAAGTTGGAAAACATGTCAAGCATATCAGCAATATAAACTTAAATCTAACGTATGTATTTTAGAAGAATGAATATAAATAACAAGCATAAGAGCCTGGCGTCGCCGGGCCTTGAGCAAGGCTTGGGAGTAGTGCCCGTTTGCGTGTGTCAGGGGTCAAAGTAGGTGCATAAGACACCAATCAATACTGTTCAAATTTCCCAACATGCGCATAGCGTAGCCACCTGTGGCTTCACCGTGTGCAGGCCGTCTGTTTTAATGGGAAGCGCACATCCTTTTCACTGCACACTAACGTTAATACTTTTGCACATCCTGTGTTGTAAGGCTGGAGGCAATCGGTTAGGGTGAATCAGGGATGTGCGTTTTCGAAAAAGTCGAGATCCAACCGAGGTTGGTGTGGCTTGTGTTTTTTACTTTGTATGAGGTGGGGATGGAGCCTATTTCAGCTGATTTTGGGCACCAGGTGTGGGACACCCTGAACTCATCACATTTCATTTCATTTCTTTGTCTTGGATTTCATTTCTTGGTCTTTGATTTTCTGAACTGCTTTATCGTCATTAGGGTTGCAAGGGGTACTGGAGCCTATCCCAGCTGACTGCCGGCCAGAGGCGGGGGACAGCCAGTATCGGTGGACAGCCAATCGCAGGGCACAAGGAGACAAAGGACAGCCATGCACACTCACACCCATACCTAGGGGCAATTTAGAGTGTCCAAATCACCCTACCATGCATGTTTTAGGAATGTCGGAGGAAACCAGAGTAGCGGGAGGAAACCAGAGTTGCGGGAGGAAACACACGCAGCCCTGGGGAGAACAAATTTCACACAGGTGGAGGTGACCTGGATTTGAACCCAGGACCCCAGAGCTGTGAGGCCGATGCGCTAACCACTCGCTCAACCGGGCCGCCCACCCTGAACTGGTGGCCAGCCAATTGCAGGACACAAGGAGATGGACAACCATTCACGCTCACACTCTTTCTAAGCACCAATTTAGATTGTTCTTCCAGCCTACGGTGCATGTTTTATGAGATGTGGGAGGAAACTGAAGTACCCTGAGATAACCCACGCAAGCGCAAGGAGAACATAAAAAATCCACACAGGAAGGTCTGAAACTGGGATCGAACCCTCGATCTCAGAACTATGAGGCCGATGCAGAGGTAATCGGACGCTTGGTCGCCGGACGTTTGGACGCCCCGGACGTTTGGACCCCCCGGACGTATGGTCGCCCGGACGTATGGTCGCCCGGACGTATGGTCGCCCGGACGTTTGGTCGTCCGGACGTTTGGTCACCGGATGTTTGGTCGCCTGGACGTTTGGTCACCGGATGTTTGGTCGCCTGGACGTTTGGTCGCCCGGATGTTTGGTCGCCCCGACATTTGGTCGCCGGACGTTTGGTCCCCGGTCTTTGATCAGCAGTCAAATGGTGACAGAGAGTGAGTACTGTTGAAGACAGCTCTCAACAAGAGTTTAATATCTAAACATCTACTGTTAATTCATGAGAGAGAGTTTAATATCTAAGTACTGTTGAAACCAGCTTTCAAAATTATATTCACGAGTTTAATATCTAAATTTAGATATTAAACTTTCATGAATCAACAGTAGATAATTGGATATCAAACTCTCTCTCATGAATAAACAGTAGATATTTAGATATTAAACTATCTCTCTCATGAACCAACAGTAGATATTTAGATATTAAACTCTTGCGAATATAATTTTGAGAGCTGGTTTCAACAGTACTTAGATATTAAACTCTCTCTCATCAATCAACAGTAGATATCTAACTCTCATGAATCAACAGTAGATATTTAGATATTAAACTTGTGAAAATAATTTTGAGAGCTGGTTTCAACAGTACTTAGATATCAAACAGTACTTAGATATTAAACAGTACTTAGATATTAAACAGTACTTAGAAATTAAACAGTACGTAGATATTAAACAGCACTTAGATATTAAACAGTACTTAGATAATAACCTCTCATGAATCAAGAGTAGATATTTAGATATTAAACTCTTGTTGAGAGCTGTTTTCAAGAGTACTTACTCTCTGTCACCATGACTGGCGACCAAAAGACTGGGGACCAAACGTCCAGCGACCAAACATCCGTCGACCAAATGTCCGGCCAGGCGATGCAATAACCACTCGCTCACTGGGCCGTTTGAAATTAGTTAAATTCTGTAAATACCCAGGGCACCCACATTTTGGCATGCATCCCAGATGTGACCATTTTTATTCATGCCCCAGACTTACCTGTTGAAAACTTTCTCTCAGGTGACTTTGATCCTCCGGGTGGCAAAACTCTAAAATATCTTTCCCCAACAGGTCCTTTGAAGTCAAACAATAATCAGTGTTAAAGTTGAATTTCTACATTACAATTCAATGTTTAAATATTACAACAACAAAAAAATGTTTCTGTTTTCTCAATACACATTTTAATAACTTCATAGATCGTGATTTTTTTTGGCTTACACAGAGCTTCCAACCTCCATCAACCCCATTTCAGGAGTACCTTTGTCCTATTTCCGGAATAAATATCATTAAAGGAAAATCGATATAATATGTAGGAAAATAAGCAAAAGTCTATTTAAATCAAACTGTTATTATCATGTTTTACATTAATTGAAATATTGCGTTTTGAAAAATATTGTACAACATTATGAAAATAAGGATATATATAGTTGTGTTTGGGTCCTTCTCCATGCGTTTTACAGCCAGTAATTCCACCATGTGTCACGCTGAAGTCACATTTGCAATGTCAAATGTCCATCTTTTTGGAGATGGCTTCAACATGGGAAATTTCATCGAATACAAAACTTCTGTGAGTGTCTGGGTTTCATCCAAATTGCAGTCCATTTTACTAGTGCTGTGCACCCCTACTTCCTTTATATCAACCCCGGAAATGATAGGCTTTGTTTCAAAATGAAAGAAACTCGTAAACGGAAGGCACTCTTGCTACTTGGACTCAGCACTGAAATAAAAACAATGGATTATTTTATTTATTTTTTTAGTAGCGGCGATCCTACGTCAAGAATTTTAGATTGGCGCGGCCATATCTGGTCTACGTTAACGGCAATATTCAAGGGATTACTGTATTCCTCCGGATTTTTCCCTGTCCCCATAAACACATTTTTGTTTAGCTGCTTTTTCTGAATAAACAACAACATTATAACTAAAATAATTGGAGGACACCAAACTCCGATCTGGCACAATACTGTTCAGTCTATAAAGGTAACATAGTAAGCATAATCGACCGGAGGCGGTCGATCAGGTTTTTTGAATTTTATTACGTAGTCAAATATTTTTGAAACTATTCTTTGTAAATCTGCAAAAACAAAAAATGTTTTATTAAAAAAATATATCAATTATATAATATATATTATATTTTTTTGTGATTGAGTAAAATTCCAAGTTCCAAATTCCTAAAAAGAACCATAAACCACTAAAAATGAACTAATTGATAGAACGATTCTTGAATTTTACGACGCAGATGGGGCGCAGACACTTAAAGAATCCTAGCAATGTAAGAGTTCTGTTGATCGTCGACGCGATATCGTAGTGACGCAGCAGAGGGTGCGGACAATCTCGCGACAAACGTCATTTAGTGACGTCATCTTGTCAATCATGAATTTTATGACGCGCAGACGGGGCGCAAACACTTACAGAATCCTGCCCATCAACGACCTCCGGTCGAATAAAGACCCTTTCTTTAATCTTCACTTCTTACCTGAGGCTGATAACCAATAACGTTGATGCAGCGCGGGTCAACAAAAGTGATAACTCCATCCGAATTGTGGCGGGACAAGAACTCTGTAGGTACCGTCAGACCATTAATATCCATAGATACTGGAGAGCTGGTTACCTGAGGGAAAGGGTTTATAGTACATAACATAAATAAAACTTAAACAACAAAACAAACAATAAGAATCCAGCAGTGATGAGTGATTTACTCTTTATGTTGCCTGCGTCCAAGTTCCATCTTAAATCTTAAGAGTTTGAATAATAGTTGGGCAGTTAAACAGGATATTAATATGATACCAGTTCCAAGGCAACCGGTGATAACCTGACTAATTACAAATAAACCTTTCAGTGACCCTTTTGGTGGTGGAACTTTAATTTTTCCATTTTCCACTTATTCCATAAACAGGTATAGAAGCAGTGGTGCTATTGATAACGCACAATCAGGCAAAACAACTACAAAAAAACATTTACATCATGTTACTTGTATCTATGAATTTTTATACCCTCACTTCTAACATAGGCAGTATAGACAAAACCTCTAACAATGACACCACAATAGTGGATGATTATTGTTACTCAATTCAGTTGATACGACTCAAAAGAAGTGTAAACCATAACAATGAACAAATTAAAATAGACTTCATGCTGTCCTGAAATAAATATGCTGGAATGGGATCATTTGGACTGCCATTGAACCCAAATGGCCAAATGTATTGTATTTGATACATGAATTTTGAGGAACGTGATTTTTTATCCCCGGATAAAAAAACAGGCAGGTGGATCACGAACTGAGAAGATGGTTTGGCTAAATTCACTCTTTCTGATGGCATCATGAGTGGCCAGGCAGCGCAATTGGTTAGCGCGTCGGCCTCACAGTGCGAGAGCTGGGTTCAAATGCAGGTCGGTCCACCTGGGTGGAGTTTTCATGTTGTCCCCAGGCATGCGTGGATTTTCTCCGGGAACTCCGCTTTCCTCGCACATTCCAAAGACATACTTGGTAGGGTGATTGCACACTCTAAATTGCTCCGAGGCATGAGTGTGAGTGTGAATGGTTGTTTGTCTCCTTTGCCACCAATTGAGGATGTCCTCGCCTCTGGGCTGAAGTCAGCTGGGATAGGCTCCAGCACCCCCCTGTGACCCTAGTTTGGATAAAGAAGTTCAGAAAATGAGGTGATGGCATCAGCATATTTAACAGTATTGTCCCATTTCAGGCGTTTGTGTGTGGGTTTTTTTTATATCTGACAGTGGTGATACGTTTTTTTGTATTCTGTCCAATACTTTCAGAACTTGCTTATAAGTAGTTTCAATTAGTTTTTGTGTTAGACGATCATTGTGTCGAAATAGAGTTTTGCTGACTCAGGAGAGATTGTTTCTAATGCACCTAAAGTTTAATTCTATTAAGTGTTTTTTTTTATCTGTCGTTTAAAGACAAGTTGTGAGTTAAGAATCATTGCAAGGTATGTAAATTATTGGACTACATTTGTTTTACCTCGGTCAAAAACGTTGGGATCTGGGATCACTGTCAGTTTTTGAGAAGTACATGAAGACAGATATGTTGAAACACAGTTGGGATTTTTCAAGCCAGCTATAAACTGATTGTGTCTGTCAGTTCTCGTGTAGCATGATTTTTATCTTTCGCAAGGACATATAGAACAGTCATCGGCATTTGGCAGGTGATAATTGAAGGACAACAGCTTGGCAGATCATTTATGAAAAGACTGAAGAGCAGTGCTGACCCATGCGATACCCAAGTCCATGGAACTTATCTCAGCCAACTATGAGTAGTAGGCAGGAGACACACTGAATTAATTGCCAGTCAATTGCAGGGCACAAGGAGACAAACAACAGTTCGGGCTTAAAATCAGACAATAGAAAATTCAGAGTGTTCAATCAGCTCATAAAACATGTTTTTGGAATGTGGGACAAAACCAAAGTACCCAGAGAAAACCCACGCAGGCATAGGGAGAATATATAAACGGGACCAAAATGAAATGCTAATACAGTATATCCGAAGGGTATGATTAGCAATTCTTTATAGTTCCTTGTCAAATCATATTGAGTAGCTGTCTGATCCAATTGGTGGGCAACGTTTGTCATCGATAGAGTGAATTTGTTCTGTTGCCTTTTAAATATGCAGAGGGGAAACTGTACAAACCTGCAGTCTTCCAATGGCAACTAGACAGTATTTCCCAGTCTGCCCTGCCTCTGTGTCCTCATCTGGCACAGTCATACCTGAGAGGAGAAATGGTTCAATCTACAGCATCAACTTGCGCTTAAAAGGAGAATAAGTTATACTAAGCCGGGACAAGTCCACCCTGGGCCTATCCCTTCAAATATAACAGTAGATTCAGTGATATATTGGTACAAATAAAACAATTGCAATTTAATGTTCAGTAATTATAAAGTATCAAATATATTTATTAAATATCATCAGATAATACTGAATTTCAATATTGTTTATACACCTCTGAAGCCACCCACGTGTGAATAGTTGAAGTGACATTTGTCAAATTAGTTAAGAAATCGATGAAATGAAAGCAGACAAAATTGGGTTAAACATGTTTATTTATAAATATATATTTATAAATATCACAAAACAATTCAATCCAATGAGTCATCACCTTATTGTGGTGAGGAGTTAGTGACCCAATGCTCAAGAAGGAAAAAATGGTTCAAAAGTCATTTTATGACGAGTGACATGAAAGGACTCTGTTTTCCTGCACCTAAAAGCGAGTCACTGGGGTCCCTCTCTAGAGCCAGATCTGGAAGTGAGGCACAATGAAGAGCGCCTGATGGTCGGACCTGCAGCCAAGCAACCCGAATAGGCAACAGGGACTCAATTTACCTAGAACTCACCACCTGTGGAATGGGCCAGAGAGGTGGGGTGTGCAGGCAATTGGGTGCAAGTCAAAGGAGGGGTCTTTGGCAGTTCGATCCTGGGCATTGAGAGGCTGATCTAGTGCATAAGGCTGAGAAGTTCTGACTGTATGTAGTCCGAATGACCTTGGGCACACAACTCGGGCTCTGATATCACACCTTTGGAGGTATGTTGACACTCTTCCAATCTAGTGAGAGTTGATGACCAGTTGTTGCAGACTTATTGCCCCCTGGCTTGGTGTCATTTATGTAGTCAACATTTATGTAGTCAACATACATAAGTAGTCAACATTTATGTAGTCAACATACATAAGTATTCAACATTTATGTAGTCAACATACATAAGTAGTCAACATTTATGTAGTCAACATACATAAGTAGTCAACATTTATGTAGTCAACATACATAAGTAGTCAACATTTATGTAGTCAACATACATAAGTAGTCAACATACATAAATAGTCAAAATACATAAGTAGTCAACATACATAGTCAACATACATAAGTAGTCAACATACATAAATAGTCAACATACATGAGTAGTCAACATACGTAAGTAGTCAACATACATAAGTAGTCAACATACATAAGTAGTCAACATACATAAGTAGTCAACATACATAAGTGGTCAACATACATAAGTAGTCAACATACATTAGTCAACATACATTAGTCAACAAACATTAGTCAACATACATTAGTCAACAAACATTAGTCAACATACATTAGTCAACATACATAAGTAGTCAACATACATAAGTAGTCAACATACATTAGTCAACAAACATTAGTCAACATACATTAGTCAGCATACATTAGTCAACATACATAAGTAGTCAACATACATAAGTAGTCAACATACATTAGTCAACATACATAAGTAGTCAACATACATAAGTAGTCAACATACATTAGTCAACATACATTAGTCAACATACGTTGTTGTCTTGGATAAAGTCCCCCCGAACAGCCCCCACCTCCGCCTCTGTGTGTGTCATTGTCTCTCCCCTCCGCGAAATTCGTCTAATTTTACATCTATTAAACACATTTTATGACAGTCTCGGAAAGAATTACGATCGTAAGTCGAGGTACTGAAAATATACCCCCAAATGAGACCGCGCCCTATCACACGATGCGTTTTATAGCTGTGAAAACAGGGTATGTCCTGTAAGTGTAGAACTCGAGATGAGTATGGTTATGGCTCTTGGAAAGAAAGTGTCCTTGTGTCTGTTTGTTCTGGCTGTTATGGTGCTGTAGTGACTGCCCTGTGTACAGTTATCGCTCGAATTTTGCGGTTACGTTATACCTCTAGTTGCCTTTAGGTACGAGATTTACACCTGGAGGCAGAAAGCATCGGATACACTAGGGGCGGAGAATCGACAGGTGAACTCAATGGGCAATCACACGGACAAGTCACATACAGAAAGATAATATAACCAAACCCTAACATCCATACCCATTTCGAGGTTCATTCAGGTACTTTGACCCATTTCGAGACAGCTTGTTAGAGGGACTGATGTCATTCCAGACTCAAGTATTTCTTATGTAGTATAAATAACAGAAATTTATACAGTGTTCCCCCGCTTATCACGGTTAATGGGGACCGGGACCACCCGCGATAAGTGCATTTCCGCGAAATAGGGATTCCCCTTCAAAAATGCTTAATTTGAATTTAATTCCAAAAAAAAAAAAAATTAAATATTTGTATTTTTTTTTACCCCCCTGTATACAGTACACCATATGGAATACGGGTAGAGAGAGTGAAATTCATTTTATAACAAAAAAACTGTAAAATATGTTGTTTCAATGTAATATTTGTATTTTTTTATTTTTTCCAAAAAAATCTGCGAAGCTCTGAGTCCGCGATAGCTGAACCGCGAAGTAGCGGGTGAACCTTGTACATAAATATATAATGCTCCTTATCACCACTCTACTAATGCAGTCGGGTTCGGAAGCATTTGGAGCAGCAAGGGTGCACAATAACGTGTACTATTATGCGTCAATATATCATGTCTTCTGAAGTTTATTACTTGAATGCTGATAATTGTTTCTAGACCTCAGTTATGTGCACATGACTTTCCAATGGAAAATTGTTCGTGTGAGTAAGTTAAATGTGTCAATGTGTTTGAATGTTTTGAACACATGTGGTGAACAAGTTCAGTTTGAGTTATTCCAGATACACAGTCAATAGTTCAAAAGATTTAGTTCAGCTTGGTGCATGGCGATAATTTCCATAACATCAAAGTGTATTTATAGTCATACCTCTACTTACAAATGCCTTTCAGGTTATGCATTTTTTTTTATATGCAAAAGAGTGACCCGAGATACGAAAAAGATACAAGTTAAGAAATCCCCCCAAAAATAAATGCATTTCCTACGTGTTTTTATATAGAAAAAAATTGACATCAATTGATTCTCACTTTAGAGACATGGCTACCCTCTACTGGGCTCTCATTTCATCGCTCTCATTATATCTCATATAATGTTAAGTGAATTAATGAATGTGACGACCAACTGTATGATAAATGTACATCTGTGTGTGTATGTATGTATGTATGTGTGTGTGTATGTATGTATGTATGTATGTATGTATGTATGTGTGTGTGTATGTATGTATGTATGTATGTATGTATGTATGTATGTATGTATGTGTGTATGTATGTATGTGTGTGTATGTATGTGTGTGTGTATGTATGTGTATATATATATATATATATATATATATATATATATATATATATATATATATATATATATATATATATATATATATATATATATATATATATATATATATATATATATATATATATATATATATATATATATATATATAACTTTCACACCATTGACACATATCATATACAGGAACCATGCAAGTTTTACTGAATTGCTGTCTTGATCCAAGTTCTGATCAGTGAGCAGTGCAAAACACACACCTACTTTAGATTGGGCAGGGTAACTGTTTCTTACTTGTTTTGAATTTATGCAGTGGGGTTAAGCAAGGTGCAAGTGGGGACACAGGTATTTATGGATGGTGTATACATAGGTGTTTGTTTACCTGCAGGAGGCCAAGCTTTGATATAGCCAGTGCAATGAACCACAGAATACTGCGCCTCCCCTTCTTTTGATGGTCCGAGGCCATTCCTGGTAGTCAAAAGAAAAAAAAAACATAGGATGTTGAGGAGTGACAAGTCTGCGGAGCTACAACCTATCATTCTAGAAATCACAGTATGTTTTCATATAATTTACCGTATTTACTCGCATACAAACCACATTTTTCGCTCCAAAATATGATGACTGAATCGAGGGTACGGCTTATATGCGCATAAAAAGACACATTCACGTAACTTCAAGCTGAAAAAGATGAAATGCCAAAACGCGAAATAAATGCGGCCAATACGGTCGTAGAGACAAGATAGACATAAAACGCAAAAACATTTGTGAAAAAGTGTGAAATTCAAAAGTTTTAAGGCAATTTTAAGGGTGCGGCTTATGTGATTAAATTTGGTACCTTAAAACATACC
>NC_135510.1:2396110-2431110 GCF_051989575.1 Stigmatopora nigra | reverse complement strand
AACATTTGTTTATCCCTGTTATTGTCAAATGGTAAAAGTGCTAGTTTCAAAACAGTTGAACAGGTTTAGTGTAAAGTGTTGATTTATTCATTTATTTATATGTTCAATATGGCGACACAGCGAAAAAGTGGTTTGCATGTCTGCCTTACAGTTCTGAATTTGAGGCTTCAATTCTCAGTGCGCACTGGCGTTTTCGTGTGAGATTCTTCCTTTGCCTGCGCAGATTTTGTCTAGTTCCTCTCACATAAAAAGAACATGCATACAACTGAGGTGGCCAACTTCGTTCCTCGAAAGCCACTCACTATCTGGTCTGTTTTCCATATCACCCTCCTCTACCACACCTGAATCAAATGATCAACTCCTGAGCAAGCTGTCCAGAAGGTTCATCCCGATCCCGATTATTTGATTCATGTGTGTTGGTGGAGAGAGATATGGAAAACAGACCGGATAGCGGCTCTCGAGGACCGGAGTTGGACACCCCTGCACGACACCATCAGGCAGCTTGACCTCATACACAAAACTGTAGCTTGAGGATTTCTTACAATGTTTTGTTTTTTTCAGTATAATAGACAAGCAACATATTTTCAATTATGTGATGAAGGAGACAGAGGGGAAGAGTGCATTTAGATTACTCCTTTATTTTGTATTTTTTTTCCAGTGTGTTATTTTGCAGTGTGTTGCAGGCAGTGTCTGTAGAAGGCAGGGCTAGTTAATTGTTGCTTGTAGTCCACTGGTGACCGTGTGTTAGTGGAAGGGGCGGTGCATACTCTCTAAGCAAGCAGGCGTTGGTAGAGAGAGGATAGTATGAGCGGGATCACGGGTATTTGCCGCTCTTACTCCTCTTCGCCTGGTCGTTCTCCATGGTTCTGAAGGGGGAAAAAGCCACAAACGGAGTGGGAGACAAAAAAAAGTACCCTGACCAGATTGGAACAGCAAATCGGGTAACCAAGGCATCACAATGAAGTCGATCATCAATGCCTTAAAAAAGGAAGGTAGGGTGTTTGATCACTTTTTGCATTTAAAGCGGGTATTCTCATTTTTGACATGCACAGGTCATGTCTTAAAAGTTAATACTAGTACATGTTAATGGTGAATGTTAAAGACCCAGTAAGGATGGAAAGTGGTGTAGATTACTTCTTTGAGAATGTAGGTAGGTCGCTGCATATTTATGTTAGAGCGCTTGAAACACCCGTTAATTTACTTTTTTCTCTGGCACGAAAAAGTGATATAATGGAGTGGTTTTTGGGTCACAGGGTGGTAGAAAATTCTAACTTTGAAGAAATGGAAAAGAAGTTGTCTATGTATTAGATGTGGGTTTTTTTCCGGTCTCTACAGTGTATCAACTTTTTTCATTTCACCCTTTGCTTTGCACCATCATTCTTTTCACCAGGAATAACAGTTGTTTTTAATTGCATGTATCTGCAAGGCTTAAAACGTTTGAAGCAGTGGTCCTCTTAGATTAATACTATAATAATTGAGTTCATGAAATATCATTATACTTTACACCTATATTTTAATAGAACTGATTACGAGTGCTTCCTTCTGTAAACACGTATCGACATAATGCTGAGGAAAGAAACATAGTTCGGTTTTGGAAAGCACATATGCCTCATAAATCTTAAATGTATGCTCATTTTAACCTAAACCCAGTGCGAAGTTCCCCCTTTTTTGCGTTGGTGTGCTCTAAGGACTTCCTCTGACAATCTAAAAACATGCTTGTTTATTCAAATAAAGACTAACTTGCTAAAAAGAGGGCATTTTATCTTTGGTTATATAGGCCCTGTCATTTATGAGTGACCAGTCTATGGTGTGCCTATCACCTCAAAATGATCTTGGATTGGCTCAAGCTCAGAATCAGCCTCCATGCATGTCTTTGGAATGTGGAAGGAAATCGTAGTGCCTGGAGAAAACCCACACAAGCTCGGGGAGAACATGCAAACTCCGGACAGGTGGAACGGATTTGAACACTTGTCCCCCACTGTGAGGCCGACGTGCTAACCACTCCCCAGCCAGGTCGCCATGTCCTTTGAAAGTTTATTTAGTGTTGAAAGAAGTGAAATACTGTGATTTTTTTCTTTGCCGATTAAAGCCCATTATGGTATCAGCCCAATATTTTTTCATTCATTCAAATGTTAATGAATAATTATCATACAAAAACATTTCCCATTCATGCAGCCGCATAAGTGTAAGGAGGAAGCTGACGTTAGGCAACAGACAAGGCACATGAACACTTGACTAAACCACTACAAATTATGATTTCAAAACATTCATTGATTCATCTTCTATACCGCTCATCCTTGAACGGGCTGCGGTGGTTGCTGTAGCCTAACCCAGCTGTTGTCAGGCGAAAGACAGGCCCCACCCTAGACTGGTCGCCGGTCAATCATATGGCGCACAGAGAGACAAACAACCAGAATTGAGCCCGCGCCTGCCCGCATTGAAGTCAAGCGACTTAACCTCTACTCTACGAGGTGACTTAGTTCAAAACAACTTAGCGTTGAATAGAACTTCAAAGAAGTAATAATCTTTCCATCTTGTTGGTCAGCAAAGAGAGGCCATGTCAAGGAGGCGTTGCTTTTGATGCTTCCTTCCTCAATATCATAGCGATGGTAAGTGAGTTACGGCCATATGGCCTTACAATATCAGTGGCGCATAAGATAACAGGGTCTGCTTCTTCATTTCATTCACACCAATAATTTAAAATAAAGAAGAAAATTGATATAACCACACTCAAAGTTGTTTTTAACTGATTATACACAAATATTAGTCGCTTATCATTAGATTTTGATTCTTTAAAATGTTTTTCCCTAATCTGTAAAAGTTCTGCTACAAGTATGCTTTATAACACTTCACAGATGCTTTAAAAATAAGTGCAAATTTTAAGTAGTAGGAGTTTAAAACTTAACACAACAAATGCAATAATCAGTGCAAAGAGGACAGCTGGACAACAAAAGTTGAAAAAACACCCACAGACTGTAGGATACAACGCTAAGTAAACACTATAGCTAATATAAAATACATTACCTAAGAAATGTGAAATTTGATCTTGTTTTTGTCTTCGCATGTTCCGCTGCATAACACTTTAGATGAGTTAATAGTTCACTCGTTATGATTCTGTCTTAAAGAAGGGAGGTCAGTCAGGTCCCACGACAGCCCAAAGTATGAAAACTGGGACTCGTAGCTAGAGAGGTGCCTTCAAATGAACTTGCTTGCTTCTCTGGTCCTCCAACGTGATCATAGGGACTAATAGTGAAAGTAAATTAAACACTTCTTTGGCTAGATTTTTACTTCAATTTCTGTAGTAGATTGGGATTGATGGAATTTGTCAAAGACTGTAGATGTCACTTCATGTGCTCTTTTACCTGTGCAAATGAATAAACAAATTGTTGGTTGCATCAATTATAATGTTACCCAGCTTCTATTCGCTCTGTACTTTGGTGGCACTTTGTTTCAATTTGCATTGCCAAAGCACATAAACAGGGTATTTGGATGAGTACATTGAGTTTGATGCATCTTAAAAAAATCACCATGTTAAGATTCAATTGTACTATATTCAGGTTTTAATGAACAAGTGAAACTCAACAGCTGTTTTGACACTTTTTATTGAGTACAGGAAATTTTGACAACTGTTAAATACATCGAATTGAAAAATCACCATAGATAGTAAGGACGGCCCGGTGGAGCGAGTGGTTCGCCTCCAGACCTGCGTGGGTTTTCTACGGGTACTCCAATGTCCTCCCACAAATTATCTGAAGGAATGAGGATGTTCATAGATTGTCTGTATGTGCCTTGTGACTGACTGTTAACCTGCTCGTGGTTGATAGACTTCAGCTCCCCCGTGACCCTTGTTAGGATAGAGTGGTTTAGGAGATGAAAACAGAATAATAAAACTATTTTTAGTTTTTAGACATCTTAGGCACGATTGGACTTGTATAGATTGAGTGGTGATTTCACATTTGTTTAGCTTATTACTCTCCAGCATCTCTTGGGAGACAAAGTTGGAAACCTTCACGTGGTGTCTCCTGAGAGGCCGCTCGCCGCGGCCTGCGAATTCCAACAAATACCACTCAGAGCTGCCAACAAGGACAGTGGCACCCTACGTTTTTCATCCAGCCGGAGACATTTGACTGCCCCTCACCTCCGACTACCCCCCGGATGAAATAATCCGCGTTCCAGTGGCAGCTCTAGCGCTATCTGAGGGCAATCCTCAGGCGCTTGTAGTGCAACAACAACAACAACAACCAGCATCTCTTGCCCCATCAATCCGTTAGTTGGATAAAGACAGGTAAAGGGCTTGGATTCCGGAAATCTGATAATAATTTAGTAGATCCCCTTTTCAGGTGGCCTTAACAAGGAAAGTAAAGATCATGAACATCACCATAACAGACGGCAAACATTTGCTGGACTAATCAGCTCGTTATCTGGAGCTACTTATGGCTGCAGGCACTTTCCTGCATTTCCTGCATTCAACACTGTAGTTGCAAGGAGTGCCAGTGACGGCTCATCATTTCACAGTGTCACGGATGAAAGTGTCTGTAGGGAAATCATAGCCTCCCTCCATTTCTCGTTGAGTCTGACAGCAAAGCAGAGCCACTGTTCTTATTTTGATAATCATGCTAATGACTGGTAGTGATAAAAGAGAATGGGACATGAAGCAAGGAAACGTCCTCCGTTCAATTCAGGTCGCTCTGTATCAATGGGAAGGCAACTGTAATATCGTATATGGGTTTTAAAGTCTCACTCTCAGCTCATGGAGTACATTGGTAAATTTGATGGAATGGACTTCACTATGTCCTTTTCCTTTAAAATAAACCAAAAAACCCACAGTTATAGTCCCATTTTGCTGATGGCCAAAAGACCAGTCTTTTACCAAAACTGATGTAAGGTATGGGAGGCTTTTTCAAGCACTCTGCCTTTATCTATGTACTATAATTGCTGTGGCAGCTGGCGTTTTATTTGTATTTATTTTTTCCGCCCAAGAAATTGAACTGCTTCTGTCGGAATTATTGTTAGTGCATCCTGAGTATGGAACAATGGTTAATACTTGTTGTGTAGGAAATCACGAACACGAACACTGCTATACCGTATTTTCTCGCATATACGCCATATTTGTTGCTCAAAACAATGATGACTGAATCAAGGGTGCGGCTTATTTACGCAAAAATTTGACTTGACATGCATTAAACTGCAAGGTCACAGATGAAACGCCATTACGCAAGACAATGTGGCCGATACGATCATTTATTTCGAAAGATATAAGATAAAACATTAAACAAAATTTGTTTTGACGTCTATGAATGAAATTCAAGAAAAAAAATGTATCTTGTAAAAAACATGAAAAAACTCACTTGTGCCTGCCATTGCTTGCTCAGGGCGCCGCCATCTTACCCAGGGATGACAAACTAGACCGCTACTGACACACTTCCTGTTGTAATGCTCCCGTGACTTCCTTTTTGAATTTGTCCCGGTGCAGGCAACACCCTTTCGGAATGTGCAATCTGACAGACAATCCTTTCGATTCATACAGAATCTCTGAAATACCACGTGCGATGATTTGCCCTTCAAAGTAACACACTTGTACTCCCTATTAAAACCATGAATATGGAGGGGGAATTTGTGAATCAGGGGAAATCTTATGCTAGGGAAATTGTAAAATTCAATGATTATAAGGCAGTTTTAAGGGTACGGCTCATATGCGAGAAAATACGCTCAATCTTTTTCTATCCGATAGAAGTGGACCAATATAACAATATAAATAATCGGACATTGACTTTGTCATCATCATTGACTCGACAGAAAGCCTAATTGTCATCATACCCAGCTGTGTATGACAAAATTGATAGTGCTTCTCCGTAAGGTGCGTTTTCCCGGCAAAAGACCCAAATAAGTGATAATTTCAGATACATCGCATCACCCCCCGAGCGGATCACTTCCCTCTCATTGTCTCTTATTTACCTTCAGTCAGCCAGTAGGAGACAGACATACAAACGTCTTTCCCTTCTGTGTAATAACTTCATGGGGAGGTACCCCATGAAGTTATTACACAGAAGGGATTGTGTGTCGTGTTACCGCAAGTTTAGAGTCCTGATGGATGTGTAGAAAAAACTGTCCTTAAGCCCATTTGTCTCTACTTTGTGAGACCTGTAGCGACTGCCAGAGGGCAGCAGCTGGAATAGGTTGTGACCAGGGTGGTATGGATCCCCGACAATGTTCCTGGCACTGCTGAGGTAATGAGGGCTGGCAATGTCTTCCAGTGAGGGATTAGAGAAGCCGACGATCTTCTGGGCAGTGTTGATCAATCACCGCATGGCCTTTTTGTCTGCTGCCGTGGTTCCAGCGTACCACACTGTTGTGAAGTATGCCAGGATGCTCTCCACAGTAGCTCTATAGAAGGCTACCAGAAGCTTAGTGTCCAAATTGTTCCTCCTGAGTACCCTCCTGTAGGAAAGCACAGTGTACGTGTAGTCCTGGAGGTTGTGGAGTTCGATAAGTTCCCAGTTGGTGCGGGAAAAGCAGCCCTGCAGCTGTGAAAGGGCATCCTCGGGCCAAGTTTTTATTATCTTATATCTGTGGCCTTGTTAGCCTCCGGAGTGGAGTGTGTACGGGGGTGAGCGACAGACAGAGATGGTCTGATCCAGCCAGATGAGTGAGGGAAATGGCTCTATAAGCATGTTTGATATTCGAATAAACATGGTCTAAAGCTGTATGGTAAAATATCCCGAGAATTGTTTTCTGTTAGTTACTTTTTCAAAGTTACTTCCTCTGATCTTTTATTTTTTTCTTCTGGCACATCGCACGATAATGTCAACAAATCTCTACTACGGTTTTCCATTGTCTCATAGTCCCTGTGCTGTAATCTTACCTCTTTCTCAACTATGCTGAGGCGAACCATTTTACAAGGTTTCAATCATTTTGTATCGGTGTGACCCTTGATCCTTTATTTTTTATATACTCTTTAACCTGATCCAAACCTATAAATAAAATTATACATTAAAGATTTGATTTCCATGGATCGATGAAGAAAGCTGGACATATTATAACCTGTTCAGAAAGCTTATTTGTCCTAAAATGTATTTTTTTACATACATGTTGAATATGTTTTTTTTCCGTGAGAGGACGTTTGGTCGACACACGTTTGGTCGAAGGATGTTTGGTCGAAGGACGTTTGGTCGACGGACATTTGGTTGATGGGCACTTGGTCCCCGGACTTTTGGTCGATGGACAGTTCGCCGAACGGACGTTTCGTCAAACGAACAGTTCGTCGATCGGACGTTTCGTCGCCAGATTCGCTCACTCTCAACGTTATAATCATGAGAGTGAGAGTTTACTGTTGAAAGCGATCAACCAGGTAATCTCTCGCTTTCAAAATTATAATCATGAGAGAGTTTGTAAAAGTCACAGCAGTAATATCTAAATATCTAATATCAAAATGATCAATAAGTTGCGTATTATTGGCGTGTGTACATGTTATTCGTCTCCGAATTCACTCGCTCACTCTCAAAACTATCAATAAGTTGCGTATTATTGGCGTGCGTGTACATGTTATTCATTGCTGGATTTGCTCGCTCTCAAAATTATCAATATATTGCATATTATTGGTGTGTGGGTGTGTACATGTTTTTCAAACTACGACCCGCGGGCCAAACACAGCCTGTTAGGCTTTTTAATTCGGCCCGCCAACGTCCAAATTATAGTAAAAATCAACGACTTCATTCTTTTCCCTTTGCCCTGCGATGCCCTCGTTTCCCTGATAGATGACACACTAGTCTAGATCTTTGTTGGAGTGTAACTTGGAGAACAACATGCCGCTCATCACTCTCAATTTAAAGACTGCTTTCTTTCGTTGAATAATAATGAATAATATGTTCTTAATGTTGAAAGTAAATTTGAAAATTCCTTTTTCTCCTTCAATTGTGTTTTTTTTGAATCCCCAGTTTTGATAAATTACATTGCGTGTCCAAATGCTCCTGGCTGTCCTCTTCTGTCAGATTTTAGTATCCATTCTGGCCCGCAAGTCAAAAAGTTTTTTATTCTATTATTGTCCCAAATTAAACACATTATCAATAAGCTGCCATTGACGGCGGTAGATGTCTGATTCATGTTGACTGAGATGCAGATGCTATTTTTTTAATAGAGGTGCATCTAGTGGATATATAACGCAACAGTCAACATGAATCCGACGTCTACCGCCGTCAATGGCACCAATCTTGCTGTGGGATAATGTTGACTGTGAGGATTTTTGTTTTTGCTATAAAAAAAAACTCATTGCGGGCCGTATATGGCCTGTGAGCCGTAGTTTGACACAAACGCAAATAATACGCAACTTTGATTAGATATTTAGATATGCTCTGACATTTACAAAGTCTCTCTCATGATTATAATTTTGATAGCTAGAGATTATCTGATTGATCACTTTTAATAGTAAACTTTCTCTCTCTCTCCCCCCCTCTCTCTCTCTCTCTCTCTCTCTCTCTCTCTCTCAAGAATTTAATTTTGAGAGTGAGAGATGACCTGGTTGATCGCTTTGAACAGTAAACTCTCTCTCTCTCTCCTTCTCTCTGTCTCTCTCCCATGATTATAATTTTGAGAGCGAGCGAATCCGGCAACGAAACGTCCGTTCGATGAAACGTCCGTTCGATGAAACGTCCATTCGATGAAACGTCCGTTCAATGAAACGTCCGTGCGATGAAACGTCCATTCGACGAACTGTCCGGGGGACCAAGTGTCCGTCGACCAAGCGTCCGTCGACCAAACCTCCGGGTACCGTTTTTTTCTAGCCATTTATGAGCTAAGACACTTTGAATTGCAATTGAAAAATCTCAAGGCACATCATCAACTAAAATTATTAAAATGTAAAACTGTGACGTATATTAACAATACAAGTCATTTTCATCTACAATTCTTCACACCCAACCTTTACGTCATAAGTTGAAGGCCAACATTTACGGTTTTGCATAGCATGAAAACAATTAAAACACCAATCCTATATCTTATTTTTTACCAACTTTTTTCTCCCAATATTACTTCAATCTGCTAAAACTACTCTTTGAGCAGTTTTGTGTTCACACTGGCCTCACGTCAGCGAAACTTGAAGCTTGTGAAATCAAACAACTTCCAGTTCACGTAACATGAAAATAGCTAGCAAACAACTTTAATCTCATAATATTACATTTTTTTTCTTGCAATATTATGAATTTTCTCTTGGAATATTACAATGTATGACTTCTTGAGAGATACTTTTCCATGCCACCATCTGTTGCGGCATGGCACAGGCCAGGGAAACTCTGATAAAGAAATTACGATACAATCTTTTTGCCATATCGCTAACCCCTAGTCAACCTAATATGACTTCTTCGCATTACACTGGAAATCTCTCATTGCCTACACATAATGCAAAGGGATTTAGATGGAGAGATCACTTGGTTGGGTCTACTTTGATCGTTTCTCTGGTATTTCAAGACATTTAATTATGAAATAGATGTAAAACAATCACATATGTGACAACATTTTAATTACTAACTTTTCAATAACAAAATTCTCAGTTTGCAAAAGGATTTAGGGTCGGTCAATAGATGAAGAGATCAGATGAATGGGTTTACGCTGTCTACTTTGATTGTTTCTATGGTATGTCAATGAAACAAATAATAATGAGACAATAATGTGAAACAATAGTAAGAAAAATATACCACATATGTTAGGGTTAGTTGGGGTTTTGTTTGGTTTGTTAGCTTTTAGCCTCTTGTGTCCCTCCAGACTTCCCTTCCTCTCATAACTTTGTATTCAACCCTTGTCTATCTATTTAAACCCTGTGTGTTGGTTACTCATTGTGCTTTGTTTACTCTATGCCATGTTACCACGCCATGTTTCATTTCCTCGTTTCCTCATGTCTTCCTGTTCAGGCTTGATTTTGTTTTTTAAGTCTAAGTCCTCTCTTTCATTTACTATTGATAAGAATACACTAATGATATATTTTCTCTCGGTTTCCTCCTTGCAGTACCTTTTCGTGAAAGTCCAGCGTACTCTAAACGACGCCAAGGTCCGTCGTCCGGCAAGAACAGTGGAAACAGCCAATCCCCTGGATCTTTATCAGCGCCACGTGTCCTGCTGCGCTCCAACAGTGACAACAACTTAACGGTCAGTCAATACCAGCAGCCTGATTCAACCAGCAGCTTGGGGATCCATCTTCAGCAACACCAAAAAAGGCCCCCCCAGCAGGGTCACTCACAGTCTGGCTCCTCAGCATTGCATCGCAGCCTGTCACCGCAGCTGATCCCGCAAATGCCAAGCGGGAGCCCCAATGGAAATGTGGTGGTTCGTACCATGGGAAAGGGGTCAAGGAGCAGGTCACCCTCCCTCAGTCGGCTGGGGGAAGATGCCCGAAGAGCTGTGCCCTCACAACACCAACCCAGGTAAACATCTTCATCATGGCAACCTGATGTTATAACAAAGATTGGGGAACTTTCTGACTGAGCGTGCAGTTAAAAAATCATATTTCTAAATGTAATTCCTTGAGGGCCACGCTAAAAATTTTGAAGTAGGTAAAGATAAATGCATGAATTTTTGTTACCTCAACACTTTTAAAGTAGAAAAAGTGGCAAATTTATTTGTATCAACTTTTTTTACGCTGTTGTTAATCATTGATTTTCAATGAGAGTCCACATGCCCAAGGGAATCTAGGGAGAGAGAAAAAATGGACTGACTGAAAATTTAATTAAATCAGAGTTTGGGTTTGTGTCGTTGATGTGCCAATGCAAGGCTTCAACCTAGAGGTCATGTCAGAGCCAAATTGATGTTCCAACGTGAGGCTCGAATTGGTCAATTAGCTGTGCTCGAGGTAGTGACCAAAACACATTTGCGTGCCATCACGAGGCCTCTATTGCTGTTCTCCCTGCTCGAATGCACACAAATCGAATTATAATAAAATTGAACAAAAATTAAATGCAATTATTTCTTATTAATTGGAATACGGCACGTGGCGATGAGCACCAAAACTATTAAAACTACAAAAACGTTATCCTCATTAGGGTCACGGGGGTGCTGGACCCTATGCCAGATGCAGACAAGTAGACCGATCCTGGATATGAACCTAGGACCCCAGAGATGTGAGGCCTACACGCTAACCACTCCCCGCATATATATATATATATATATATATATATATATATATATATATATATATATATATATATATATATATATATATATATATATATATATATATATATATATATATATATATATATATATATATATATATATATATATATATATATATATATATATATATATATATATATATATATATATATATATATATATATATATATATGTATATTTGTATATGTAGATGGAGATGTAGATGGAGATGGAGATGGAGATGTAGATGTAGATATAGTTGTAGATGTATATGTATATGTATATGTATATGTATATGTATATGTATATGTATATGTATATGTATATGTATATATATATATATATATATATATATATATATATATATATATATATATATATATATATATATATATATATATATATATATATATATATATATATATATATATATATATATATATATATATATATATATATATATATATATATATATATATATATATATATATATATATATATATATATATATATATATATATATATATATATATATATATATATATATATATATATATATATATATATATATATATATATATATATATATATATATATATATATATATATATATATATATATATATATATATATATATATATATATATATATATATATATATATATATATATATATATATATATATATATATATATATATATATATATATATATATATAAAAAATGGAGAAGTGAGAAGTGCCTCCAAAGCACATTGGAATTTGTTTGAAGAGTGCATTATGTAGTGTGCGTGCATGTACTTGTGTTATTGATTGTGTGTATTGCCACCAGCACCTTATTTGTTTGAATCCATCTCTGTGGCATGAGTGAGAGCATGTGATCTGTCAAGGATTAAAGTGTGACGGGTGTTTATCTTGGAGCGATGTAACTGTCCATCCTGATTAAGACACATGCTCACTGCCCTCTTCTTCAGTCTCCTCCTCCTTGGCAGATGGACTCATTTGGAAGCACAAAGAACCAACACTACCCACTCTCTGTAAAAAGTCATAGAAGAAGCAGAGAGAGATAAACTGAGCATTACAGAGTAGCTGTGAAAGTATAACAGTAATAGCAGTGGCGGTCCGTGCATTTTCTAGTAGCGCCTTCAGCTATTGAATCAATCCAACCCTCAAAAACTATTTGATGGCTATAAAACTTCTACTGCAGCTACAGATGCGACACATAAAAAAAATCATCAATAATAACCATTGAAATATTATTCAGGAATAGAGACATATTTTACTCACCAAAACTCCTTTTTAACTGTGCATAATATCCATCCTCCTCCCTTTCTAGCTAATGCTGAATGTCGAGCCTGTCCTGTCAGATTCTGGCATACGTTTTTATTCGATTTAGTGCTGAAATTGTTCGTTCCCGGTTGCGACAGGCTTGCTTGCTTTGGAGGTGTCCGACCTTTCTTAATGATGTCCAGCTTTTATTTCTTGAACAGTCCGTCTTGAAAAACAAACAAATCCATTTGTCGACAGAAACTGATGTTATTTTTGACGGTGGGCAGCATTAATCAATTAGGCCCCAGTTCAGTCAACTTTTCTTCACCTCACCATTTTTCCTCTCATCCAATTTAAATTTCTTATGGTGGAATTCATTGAATTGACTGTTCAGACATAGGTTTTATCATTACCATCGAATCATCAAAAGCCTATTGTCATCATACACAGCAGCGTATGACAAAATTGTAGGTGCTACTCCAAAAAGTGCGCTTTTCTGGGAAAAGACCAAAAACAAGTTATATAAAAATATTAAAATATAAGAATCACATCCTGTTAAGATAAATACTAAAAAAATGCCAATCTAAGATATTTTACCATCGACGGAGATCACGGTTGTCTTGAGGTGTCCTCGGGGACATTGCGGGTTCATTGGCAATCTACTGTGATGCAACCAAATCCTGGCGACTGTAGAAAAAGTTTTTCTCGCAGATATTAGCAAACAACAACAAGACTGAGGAAACAAAACACCAAACTGGCTATACTTGATAGCTTAACTGTTTAGTTATAAATGGCTATTAAAGCCTAAGTGAAAAACACATACTCACACTAAGTGCTAAAGGTGGAGTTAAAAAGGACAAACACTACATTTGACTTGCATGCATGTAGTAGCAATAGGGGAGTCAATAGGTTACAAACTTTGTTTTGAAACTATTCTCATGTTAATGACAGCCCGGTAGGTAGTGGTTAGCACGTCCGCCTCATAGTTCTGGGGTTGAGGTTTCAACCCTAGTAGGTCTTCACTGTATGAAATTTGCATGTTTTCCCTGGACCTGCATGTTTTTTCTCCAGGTACTCTAGATTTCTTCCATTTCCGAACAACATACAGGTTGTACACTCTAAATTTCCCCTAGGTATGAGTGTGAGTATGAATGGTTGTCCTTCTCTTTGTGCCTCGTGATTGGCTGGCCATCGATTCCGGGATGTTCCCTCCGTGGTGCCCATAGTTGGCTAGGATCGGCACCCCACGCGACCCTTCTCGGGATAAGTAGTTTGGAAAATGAACAAATGAATGCACTTAAATGAAATTCTAATCAATGGTGGACACAACTCAACCCTGGGGTGGTTTTTCCCTTATTGTGGAATTTTGAGGCGCCCGTTAGTCTAGATCAGTGTTCCCTAACCACTGTGCCACGGCACACTGGTGTGCTATGAGCAATGGTTAAGTGTGCCATGGGAAATTGCCAAAGTCATACATTCTAATATTCAGAGGGAAAAATAATATGGATATAATGAGATTAAAATTGAAATGTTACATGGTTAACCAAAATATCATCAATGTGAAATTATAGATTATACTATTTGGAGAACTATGCCGATCCATAGTATTATTGTTTACCTGGTATGTATATGTACCCGACGCGGGGGAAAAAGCGGGCTGGTGGGGAAATGCAAAGTCCGCCCAGTGTTCGTAGAAATAGTTTATGCAGGAAAGAGATGCAAATAAGGCAGTGCCATGGCCACCTGGCTTGGTCAGATCACGAAATTTTTAGCGTATCTCGGGCAAATTATTCGAACGAAAGTGGTGTGTATGTATGTATGTATATATATATATATATATATATATATATATATATATATATATATATATATATATATATATATATATATATATATATATATATATATATATATATATATATATATATATATATATATATATATATATATATATATATATATATATATATATATATATATATATATATATATATATATATATATATATATATATATATATATATATATATATATATATATATATATATATATATATATATATATATATATATATAGTAAGTCTGAATGTAGATTAGACGTTTTTCTCACTCAAGAGTCAGCAGTTTTATACGATTGCTATTGCCCCCTTTGAAATTTTCATCCCTACATCTTTTTGTCATTCACTTCCTTTCTCTAGTGCCTTTCCAATAACTGCACACATGCACACTAGGTCTTAATCAACACTATTTAATTTGTTCCACAAAGCCACCTGGGAAATTGCACAAAATCAGAGTTGATGGTTTTTCATCTAACCACAACCTGCTGACTTGTCAATTGGAACTCCATAAAAAACAGGCCGCGATAAAACAAAAACCGCGAAGTAGGGTCACCCCTCTACATTTTTTTTCTCTTTACTTCAGTGCTGAGTCCTAGTAGAAAGCAGAGGACAGGGGAGTGGCTTCCACTTGACAGTTTCAGCATGGATTTTCACATTTTTATGAACTTACAACAACAACAAAATTCCCCCCCCAGAAAATCTGCGATATAGTGAAACCGTGAACGTTGAAGCCGCGGTATTCGAGGCATTACTGTAGTGCTATAGATACACATTGTTGCCAGTATAACACAATAATTAATAATTAATGTTTTTTCTGCATTCTTTCTCAGAAATGTATAGTGTCATGCTTTAAGGTAATCTTTCTATGGTTGTCTACAAGTAAACGAATGATATGCAAATCGAAAAACATGCAAATGCATTCTTTTCATACTTTTTGTGATCTTGACTTGGAAGGTGGTAAAACACATGACAGTCATACTATTTTCTCTTAACTTAATTTAAAACCTAGACCGGTTGTCATCACCTTTAAAATAAATAATGAAATCAGATGTTACCGCTCATTTTTACTTAAGCTAATGTAACAACAATGACAAGTACTATATGAGCAGGCAGCAGTCATATCCGTTTCTTGCTCAAGGAACAGCAAGTTACATTTTTCTTCTATAATTAACTGCAGCAGATAAAATCAAATCTGCTTCAGTGTTCTGATTTTATTGGATATAGCTGTACCATTCTGCAAAAAAATTAAATATGAAGTATATGCATATGGATTATTCCGTGCTTTCGAATGCAAGTCATTTTGAGTTTCTCTGCTTTTGTTTAGCTAATAGAGTCATTGTTTTTTCCTAGCAATAGTGTCCGTCAGCTGCCAAGTTGTTTTATTGATTGGCACTCTGGATCATCTATTGTTGTATATTCATCTAAATATTTGGCACAACATTTGCAAAATGCATGTGGTTGAATGTTTAGTACATTTTTTTCTTAAGAAACGCCATTTTTTACTGAAAAGCTTGATTTTTCAAGAAATGGTCTTTCCATTTGTATTTCAATGCTAAATGTTTTAAGTTTGAAACAACTCAGTGTGGTGTAGTGCAATGTAAAACAGTGGAATGATTACCAATTTACAGCAAGTAAATTAGAAATTCATAACCTGAAACAAATTGTATTCAATCAATGAAATCGAAATTAATCTTGAGGATTCATACTTATTTTAACAATGTTCTTTGATGGTGTTCAGTGGCATTGTCCTGAGGTAAAACAAGGGCCTGAGCTCAATAATGTTGGAAAATACTACTGTCAAGTCATGGATTATGATCACAAAATTAAAAAAATAATTTATTTGAATTTTACAAGATTCTTCCAACAATTAATTTATTAATTTATTTCCTGAACCATTTTATACACACTAGGGTCGCAGGGGGTGCTGGAGTCTACACCAGCTGACTACAGGCACAAGGTGTGTGTGGGACACCCTGAACTGGTGGCCTGCCAATCGCAGGACACGAGGAGACGGAAAACCACTCACGCCCACACTCTTGCGAAGGGGCAATTTAGATCCAATCAGCCTACCATGCATTTATTTGGATTGTGAGAGGAAACTGGAGTACCTTTGAAAACCTGTGCAGGCCCGGGGAGAAAACATGCAAACTCAACAAAGGTGGACCGACCTGGATTTGAACCCAGGAACCCAGAGCTGTGAGGCCGGCGTGCTAGCCACTCAAGCAGTTGGGCTGGTTTCTGCCATCAATCCAATCGACCAAGTCTTACAATATATATTTCAACATAATCCCCTTTTTAAATGTTATTTCTCATTTCTCAAAGTATACAAATGCTGTTCCAAAAGAAGTTCATGACTTTCCATTCCAACATGCGCAGGCAGTCTCATGCACACTAGATTTTGAATTGGGTTAGCTCTCCAAAGGCCCATGATGGTTTGACAAGAAGAGCAATCTACAGGACAAGGTGACCTACTTACTTGGGAGAAAAATCCCCACCCCCTCACAATCCTTTGCTCTTCATTTCCTTTTCAGTCTCCAATAGTCAACTACCTGACCCTTTGAGTCCATTTGACTCAGATCTTGATCTCATTGTATTAAAATATATTTTTAAATGCTAATTGAAAATCATAAAGACTTGCTTAATCATGTTACAAATCATTCCTTATCTGTTACAGATATTCTTGCTTATTTTAGTTAAGAGTGGCCACCGAAAGCCTGATTATTTGTATGATGATTTGTCACTAAGAGGCGCTAAAACAGCAATTGATTTAAAAAAATAACTGTACTTGATACAGGCTTGGCTCACCCAAATGAGATATACGGAGAATTTGCAGTTATTGCCAACAGGGTTCACTTTAATTGTTCAGTAGGAGGAGTTCATCGTTTTCCCTGGTTATATTTCTTGGTCCTCTAGTTTTCTTATGCATACCAGAAATGGAAAATTTCAAACTGTTAATAAGTGAATAGTTTTTTGTTTGTATGTTTGATTATATTGTCAAATGATTGTATCTTGATATGAGCCTCATTACCAATTATGATATTTTTGCCTTTGTCAGTCCTAGCAGTCGCGCTGTGGCCGTAGGCACCAGGAGGAAGCTGTACAGTGCCGTCCCAGGGAGACACTTCGTTGTAATAAGTCCTTATTCTGCTCAGGCTGAAGAAGAAATTAACCTCTACAAAAACGACATAGTCAAAGGTGAGATGGTAACTTCCCCTTTCCAAAAAAATACACTATTTAGTAGGATGTGTTTCAAAACTTCAAGCACATGCTTCCGTTCTCCTGCGACACAATGCTAGATTTTATCTCATTATACTTGTATAATGACAATAAAAGCTTTAAATTCAAACAGGGACTCGTGCCATGACGACCATTTGGCCTGGCACTTGAGCAGGGCTCTTTTTCTACTTATGGTGTATTCTTCTGTTGTTTCATTCACACATTAAGTAAAGAGAGTGGGTTCAGGAACATTTTTTCTTACCGCATACCAGACAGCACACATTCTTAACATACATTTCTTGACTTTCACCAACCCATACACACATCCCGCTCTCACTTACTGCTTATGTAATGATGTACAGGCAATTGAACTTGCAGTTTGAACTGGTCGTCAAAAGCGTGTCTCTTTGCAGATACCATTTTCGGGGGAAAAACTGATATTATTTTGCAAAATGCTTATGTTGCACCCTGCATTTTATCTTGAAACACAGGGAGTAATTATCAGAACAGTGATACGTTGCTTCTTTAATCCAACTTTTATTGTTAACTTTATCAACACAAAACCCCATTATATGTATGTATATACATATATATATATATATATATATATATATATATATATATATATATATATATATATATATATATATATATATATATATATATATATATATATATATATATATATATATATATATATATATATATATATATATATATATATATATATATATATATATATATATATATATATATATATATATATATATATATATATATATATATATATATATATATATATATATATATATATATATATATATATATATATATATATATATATATATATATATATATATATATATATATATATATATATATATATATATATATATTTATATATATATATATATATATATATATATATATATATATATATATATATATATATATATATATATATATATATATATATATATATATATATATATATATATATATATATATATATATATATATATATATATATATATAGATCCTATTTATTTATTAACTTACTTATTACCTATCTATTTATGTTTAAAATGCCTTTCTTATTTCTGCATCCTCACCCTCTTGCTACTGTGACAACTACATTTTCTGAATACGGGATGAATAAAGTTATCCAAGTGTCATTTCTTCAGTGTTGTTCCATGATAAAGTATCATTTTAAAGAGGTGCATAAACTAGAAGGGTATATACTCACTTTTGTGAGATATTGTAGATCTATATAGTTTTTCTTTTTCTGTTAATTATTTTACTGTTAATTATCACCTTAAATTTTCTTTTCCATCTCCCAGTTCTGAGCATTGGAGAAGGTGGCTTCTGGGAGGGCAGCGCCCGCGGCCAAGTAGGATGGTTCCCAGCAGACTGTGTGGAGGAGATCCTGGCCAAGGCCATTGAGGAAAGGAGCTGTAAGTTGATTGACTTGATGCTGAATTTTGGTACAGGCATTTTTGTTCTGTTCAAATTTAAGATGTACATGTTTTTTCTCCAATCTGTGAGCTTGATGGGTCTATGACTGCTTTTGCACTTCACCCAGGGCTGTGGTATAAAAAGTGCTACATTGCAAGCTGCTTAAGTAAGATAATGAATATATTAGTGCATTAAGAAGGACCACTGTGGCCAATCTTAAATGAAGCTAATAATATTGTTTCATTTAACATTGGCCACAGTGGTCCTTCTTCAGGCACTTCACACAATCCACTATTCTGTATGCCTCTCAAATGAAAGAAGTAAATAATCATCTTTTGCCTATTTTCAAGTCCCATGAACATTTCCATCTTCCTTTGTTCTACTGTTTCACTCTTTCATTCATGACATCACTAATGTGTTTGTTGGGTTAAGTCTGGTATTATTATAATTTTGCCTTATTACTACCTGTCACAGCTGGTCTAAGAAATATCTGAATCATTTATTATATTAAGTCCATCAATACTTATTAAATAATTCCAAATTGTCCGTTAGCTTCTTCCATTGCTTTCCCCCTGGTTGCACTGCTTCCAGATGTGTTTTCATATTGAAGCGTTTAACCAATCACATTTCAGCGATTATTTGTTGCCAGGGTCAGAAATCTACCTCTAGGCCTTCACAATCAGTTCTGCAGGCTCTGCTGCATTAAACAAGCATCGATAAGACTGTTGCTTTAACCAATCAGATTTCGAGTTGGCAATACCACAATGCCGTCTCGCAAGCGTAGGGATACGTCATTGCCTTCTCGCAGGCGTAGAGATACGTCATCTCTTTCACCAACTATGATTGGCTAGCGTGACCGGACGATTCGCCGAAATAGGTTTCGCCGACGGACGTTTGGCCGAAGGACAGTTCACCGAGGGGGCGTTTGGCGGAACGGATAGTTAGCCAAACAGATAGTTACTCGACCGGATAACCACCCGACCGGACTTTGCGCCAAAACGAGATTTGCACGCTCGCCCCGCCCCCGGCCATGTGTACATGTTTTTTCAACCTTGGGCCATTACAGATAACATTCATTTAGGAATAACAGAATCATTCAGAACAGAAGAAATAGTAGAAAATAGTAGAAATCATACTCAAGAAGAAATGTATATATTTCCTAAAATATTGGGAAATTATTTAAAATCAAACTAGAAGTAAAAGTGTGCTCCATAGCATGGTATTGTTCTCTAAGCCCCCCTGGTCTGTCCAAGGCACTTAGAATTTGACATAAGTTGTTTTTTTCTGAGTGTAAGGCACGTAGCTCCAAGCAAATGGCTACAACTTTAATTGCAAGGATAAAATAAAAAATATATAATTCATTGGCAGCACGTACGTACTTGTATTTAGAAATATGTCCAGCGAGGGGCAATACTGCATCACAAAATCTAAAACTCAAAGAACATATGATCTGATATTTTCTAAGATTAAAGAAGGTCGTGTTATGGAGCCTAGTTCTATAACTGTTGATTTTGAAAAAATGCTGTAGTATAAAAAAAAGCATTGGCAAGGCTCACCAAAATGATTATTGTATTTGCGTGACAAATGGATCACAAAACAAATTCACTGAACAATGCTTACCGTCAGACGACAACATGAATAGGACTATATCAGTCAACTGACACAAAATCCGTCAGGAAAAGAGTACCATCCTCTGGATGCAAGTTTAATAATGGGTCATTTGGGAATAAATAGACATTGTTCAAATGACTTAGTCAAGAGCTAGTACAAAGATAATCATTTTACTTGCTTTTTAATATTAAACACGTTATCAATAAGCTGCCATTCTAAAAATGATTTCATCAAAAAGACAAAGCAAATTCACAGATAGTGTTTTTATTAAAGCAGTAAAAACTTACAAATTATGTACAAACTTTAAAAATACAATTCAAACTATTTACAAATATTACAAATAATACAATACAAACTTAGAAGATTCCCAGATGTGTGGGAGTTTGGAAAATGCTTTTTTATACTCCAGCCTTTTCAAAATCAACAGTTATAGAACTAGGCTCCATAACACAGCCTTCTTTAATCTTAGAAAATATCAGATCATATGTTTTTTAAGTATTAGTTTTTGTGATGCCGTACTGCACCCCACTGGACATATATCTAAAGACAAGTACGTATGTGCTGCCAATGTATTATATTTTTTATTTTATACTTGCGTATAAAGTTGTAACCATTTGCTTGGAGCTACGTGCCTGACACTCAGAAAAAACAACACTACAAGACTTATGTGAAATTCTAAGTGCCTTTGACAGACCAGGGGGGCTTAGAGAACAATACCATGCCATGGAGCACACTTTTACTTCTAGTTTAATTTTAAATAATTTCCCATTATTTTAGGAACTATTTATTATTTTTCTGGAGGATTGCTACTATTTTCTACTATTTCTTCTGGTCAGAATGCCCTTGTTATTCTTAAATGAATGTTATGTAACGGGCCGTATATGGCCCACGGGCCAAGGTTGAAAAAAATGTACACACACGACCGGGGGAGGGGCAACTATCCGTTAGGCTAACTATCCGTTCGGCCAAACGCCCTCTCGGCGAACTGTCCTCCGGCCAAACGTCCGTTGGCAAAACCTATTTCGGTGAATCGTCCGAATGCCCCGAGGAACACTGCAAATTGTATGGCTGGGAGTGCTTGTTATTTGCCACCGATCGACAAAGTGTTTGGAGCAACACTAGGTTTGCAAATTTGACTTGTTTATCTAAAGCAGCAACGAGACACCAAAGCTCTGCCGGACACTTACAAGCAACAATGCTCTCCAAAACTTTTGGAGAAACCCGATTGGAGTTACAATTCAACGAGCAAGTGCGCAGGGAAATGGAGCGCTAGAACGAAAAGGTAAAGAAAAATACGTAAATCTTAAAATTTTTGATAGACATCATTTTTTTGGGCAAGCAGGAACTTTCAAATTATGTGGAACTTCTTTCTCTCATTGCTGAGAAAAACACGGGTTTACATTACCAGCTGTCCACTAATAAAGTGTTTAGTGGCACGTCGGGCAAAGTACAAAACGACCCGATCACTGCTATTACTGAAGTGATGGAGGAAGAGATCAGAAGCGAAATTTAAAAAAGTACTGTTTGTCTCTGTAATGGTGCGTAAAACGACTGACGAGTAATGCTGCACAGCTCGCACAGGTTCTGCGTTACGTCAGGGCAAAGGTGTCACCTCCTGGTGGTGAGTTGGCTCCGATAGTGGGGGCATATGCCTGTGTGGCCCGCCAGACCCAAACATTTCGTGAGGGACTGCTGGGAACGCCTGGGAACGAAGGAGTTTCAAATCCTACCCCCGACAGAGCTTCTCTCATGTCTAGGAAGAGGTGGGGGTCATTGAGTCCGAATGGACCATGTTCTGCGCTTTTATTGCCGAGGTGGAAGGCCGGAGCTGTTGCCACAAGGTGCTCGGGCCACTATCATTGCATGCAATAGAATAAAAATTAAAAGCACACGCTTTTTCAGAAAGGTCTAGTTTATCGTCTTCAATGCATTGCGGAACAATATTTTCAGTACCTGTCCTGGCGGCAATCCCAGAACGTGCTGGTGGAGACCGGCCGTAAGGGATGCTATCACGCTGAAAAAGGAGTCCTACCAGGCCCTTTTGGCCCTTGGGACTTCGGAGGCAGCTGATAGGCCTAGCGGCACGTGGCTGTGGTCGTCTCTGAGGAAATAACCCGGGCATGGGAGGAATTCAGTGAGGCCATGGAGAACGAGTTCTGGGTGGCTTCAAGAAAATATTTGTCCACCATCCAATGTCTCACAAGGGGAAGCAGTGCACCGCCAATACAGTGTATAGTAGGGATGAGGCGCTTCTGACCTCGACTTGCGAGGGTGTGTTCCAATTATAGGGGAATAGCACTCCTCAGCCTCCCCAGGAAAGGAGTTTTCGCCCAACCTGTCTACATGTATTTGTGTATACCTGGAGAAGGCGTTCTACCGTGTCCCCCGGAAAATCTTGTGGGGGGTACTCCGGGAGTATGGGGTTTTAGAAGCCATGATACGCGGCGTCCGTTCCAGTGTCAGAGTCTGGTCCGCGGAGCCAGTAGCAAGTTGGACCGGTTTCCAGTGGAAGTTGGACTAGGGCTGCCCTATCTCACCAATCCGCTTTGTAACTTTTATGGACAGAATATCTAGGCGGAGCCGTCCGTGGCCTAGAAGGGGTTGCTATCAGCTTGATTTCTTTTTCAATTACAGAAATATCCTGCAAGCACTGCCTGAGGGGCGGCCCAGTGTGGCAAATGGTTAGCGCGTCAGCCTCACAGCTATTGGGTCATGCGTTCAAATCCAGGTCATGTCCACCTGTGTGGAGTTTGCATGTTCTCCCCGGGCCTGCATGGGTTTCCTCTGGGTACTGAGGTTCCCTCCCACTTTCCAAAAATATGCACGGTAGGCTCATTGGAAACTCTAAATTGCCCCTAGGTATGGGTGTTAGTGTGCCTGATTGTCCGTCTTCTTGTGCCCTGCGATCGGCTGGCCACCTATTCAGGGTGTCCTCCGCCTCTTGCCTGGAGTTGGCTGGTTGGCTGGGATAGGCTCCAGCATCCCCCGCAACCATAATGATGATAAAAGTGGTTCATAAAATGAGAAATCGGATTGGATTGGATAACTTTAATCATCCTGGGAAATGTTGTTGTCACCGTAGCAAGAGGGTGAGGGTGCAGAAATAGGAAAGGCATTTTAGACATAAATAGGTAAGAAGTTAATAAATAAATACATGAATAAATATATAATTAAATAACCATTTTGCGGATATATATATATATATATATATATATATATATATATATATATATATATATATATATATATATATATATATATATATATATATATATATATATATATATATATATATATATATATATATATATATATATATATATATATATATATATATATATATATATATATAGTTGGTGAAAGCGATTACGTATGTGTCTGCGAAATGGCCTTGGTGTCACCAAATCGAATTCTGATTGGTGAATGCAACAGTCATATTGACGCTTGTTTAATGCAGCAGAGCCTGCTGAACTGATTGTGAAGGCCTTGAGGCAGATTTCTGACCCTTGCAACAAATAATGGCTGAAATGTGATTGGTTAAATGCTTCAATATGAAAACACATATCTGGAAGCAGTGCAACCAGTGGCCAAAGGAATGAAAGGAAGCTTACAGACAATTTGGATTAATTTAATAAGCATTGATGGAGAAAATATAATTAACATCAGTCTGTGATTCAGATATTTCTTAATCCTGCAGAGAAGGCGTTGAAGGCCCCGACGGCCCGTCAACATTATAATTTTTATTAATATTACAGTTATTGGCAAATGAAAAGACTATAATAATTATAGTCTTTTCATTTGCCTATAACTGTAATATTCAATAAATTCACTTTTTGATAATTCTACTTGTGTACTTTTTTGTTTTTGTATAGACGCGGAAATGTAGTATGATATGTAGTAATAATATTATGATTCTTGGGGTCATTTCTGGTCTGCTTTATCCGTTCTATACGAGGGATTACTGTATTTACCACTTCTCTTTAGTTTTTAGTTTTTTATTGCTGTTTCGCTATTCTTTGATGGTCTCCTTCACACCCCATTCCATTTCCAATCTGATATTGAGGGCACTGAGTTAGGAGGAAAATATTCCTGCAAAGATGATAAGATGTGTGTAAGTCGGCTCAGGGGGATGTTATTACTCTGAAAGTGTGACAGCTGGTTTAATGGAAAATATTAGCAAAAATCTGGGCAATGTAATGACTGAATAAGCAAAGTTAAAGGAAAAAGAAAGAGAGACACAGAGCGAGAGAGAGGGAGAGAGAGAGACAGACAGAAAGAGAAACAGACAAACAGAGAAACAGACAAACAAACAAACAGACATACAGTCATATAGACAAACAGACGGACACAGATTTTTAACCAAGGTTCCTCACAGTTAGCAAACTCAGCTCTGGATGTTCAGATGACAAAACACAATAGAGGAGCAACAATTGATAATGAAAACGATGTGCTTGTGTAAATAATAATGTGTGTCTTTTTAGAAAGCTTAAATTAAATTGCCTCAGAAGCTGACTGATTTTACTAATCTTAATGTAATAGCAACCTTAACGGTGCTTTCATTGTTATGGTGTGCCAGATTCCAGAGCGGACCGTGCTGACAGACGGAAACTGTTTAGACACTACACTGTGGGCTCCTATGACAGTTTTGACGCCGCCAGGTAAGCCCCTACACAGGCTCCATCTTGTTACATTACATTTATTGTTTATTCTTCAAAAGTTCCATCTTTTCCTATATAGTAGTTTGCCTACATTTTGTCACAGATGTCAATTCTATTGACATATATATTGATTAAGTCTACACTCGCCAGGAAAGAGCAAGCACCGCTTCGCAGCTTCAACTCTCGCGGCTTCAGTACATCGTGGATTTTCTAAGTATAAAAAAAGTTCATAAAAAGGTCAAAATCGCAACCGAAAAACGGGCGATGAAAAATAGAGGACGTCAGGGCCCCCCGCTTCTTATTTGTTGGCACTCAGCACCAAAGAAGAAGAATTTCACCAGGGGAAAAAGGACGCAACAAACATTATAAAGGGGGCTAAAAAGCATACATTCGCAAATGGTAGCTAGCTAGTAGCTCGTGGCAGGAGTTATTTTGTAAATCCAGCCAAAATGATGCGAGCACCAAATTAGTGTGCTCGCCTTCACACTGGGTGTATTGACAAAAAAACTATATATCCCGGCAGTCACTGTGCGGTACTTTTTCTATGGGGAAAATAGTAGAGTCAGGGGCTGCTTGCAGTAGTTGTGAGAGCTGTAGAGGATGGTGTACCCTATCGGCTTATTTATTTTATTTTAAGCTGATAACAATTTTGGTATTGGTCCATATATAAAGCGCACTGGATTATAAGGCGCTCCGTCTATTTTGGAGAAAATGTAAGACTTTTAAGTGCGCCTTATAGTCGTGAAAATACTGTAATGTAGAAACATGATGATAACAGCTTGATTTAAATTGTCCTACGCTTATTTTTTTTACGTTATAGCGATTTTGCGTGAATCACATTCATACCCCAGAAATGGGACAAGGGTAATCCAGAAATGGGGTCGACGGAGGTTGGCAGCTCTGATATTTTATTATATTAACATATCACTGGGGCTTCAAGACCACTTGATGGCACCATTGAACAAATAATTCACCATGATAGCTCAATTGCTTCAAGAAGCGTCCTTTCTTCATCACTACTTTTGTCTAGATTTCTAAACCACGGGTGAGCAAACTATTCCATAATGGGCCACAGTGGGTGCGGATTTTCATTCCAACCTATAAAGAGGACACCTTTTCACCAATCTGGTATCCTACAAGTGCGATCGGTGGATCAGGTGCTTCTTGTTTACTGCAGAAATCTCCTTGTTTGAGATTCTCTGTGCTGGATCAGTTGGAACAAAAATCTCCACCCACAACGACCCCCGAGGACCGGTTTGTCCACCCCTGTTCTAAACCTTCAAAATTAGGTGAGGTGATCACTATAGATTTCATACTTTTTGTCCTCCAACATACTGTACCATTATGTAAGTACTATAGAAACTCGTGCCTCACAACATGCATTGCAGACTGCAGATTTAAAATTACATTCAAAGTTTATGTTTAATGGGCATTGTTTCTTCAGTTAATATTTTACTTGATTCATCACTTGCCATATATTCTATTGAGTTTGTTGTTTAATGATCCTTTTAGTTTTAAAATAACACTGCAGTTGTACTGGCTTTTTGCTTATTGTTATTCTATTATTTGACGTAGTTGACTGCTTTGATTAAGCTGTTAGACTTTTCCCCTCCTTCTAAAATGTAAGTGTATATTGATCCACACTGCCACTACCGGTGGCTACTTTCATGCTTTTTTTGTTTATAGAGCTAATTTTACCACGTTTACAGATAAAGCGGCTAGATTAGTACATTTATAGCTGTAGATTCGGGCCATTCATTGTTGTTACTTTTTGCCCCCAATGAAGAACTTCAAAGACTGATATTCAGATCTCACACATTTCTGGCCAATTACCGAATCAAATGAATTCATCTTTACACTTCTACCTGTAAATACTTGGGTAAAATATCAGGACTGATAAATGTATAACTGTTTTGTGGACATTCTTGTGGTGTTTCCGCTTCTTTTGCCCTTGACATCAGAGAAGTGCACTTATGATCAGCCTGAGTTGCCTGCATGGGGCTGCATGCTGAGAGAAATGTAGGCAGGGAGGGCAGCCAGATGTTATTTTATTCCGAATGTATCATCAACTATTGGATTAAGTGCTGATGATGCTGTTGTGACTGAGGGCCTATTAAAAAGGTTTTTGGATGTATAAAAACGAATGCATTTTTGCAGATGATTATTGGTTTAGATGTTGAATCTCATACTTTTATAATGCCAATAAAAGCATTAAAAAACATTCAATATTAGTAATCCCCATTCACAATGAATTATAGCAAGTTAATTATTTCCTTGCTAAACATCCCCCTATTCATGGTAATACATTCTAACCGCTTGGTGAACAACACTGATTCTGGATGCTCCCCAGGATAAACTCTATAAACTTTATCCGCACAGCGTGTAAGCCAACATGTGCTTCATCTCGAGTCCCATTTCTTTAACCCTACCATCCACCCAATCCCCATGCATCACTTGTTGACAAATATTCCACTGTCAATAAATTATCAGGCTAGTGGTGTATGCTGACAAGCATTGACCTAATGAACCTGTCCAATTTGGGTGGATGAATGTTTATGCGAATGCAGTTGCGTGTAAGAGAACGCTGTGAGATAACCTCCAGTGTGTCAACAGTGTGGGCCTCCTTCCTCCTCTCCAGACAGATTGTGTTGCTATGGGAACCGTTGCTAGGATTGCAACTCTCTCTCCCTCCCCCATCATCCCCTTCTCTCTCTCCCTCTGTCTCTCCCTCTCTCTCTCTCTCTCTCTCTCTCTCTCTCTCTCTCTCTCTCTCTCTCTCTCTCTCTCTCTCATTCGCTCGCTCAGTTTTATATTTTTGATAAAATAATTCTCTGGTTTAATCTTTTTAAGCCCCTTTATATTTGTAAAATAAATTAAGTTCATAGCCTGTTCGTTCATTTTCTGAACCGCTCTATCCTCACAAGAGTCACGGAGAATGCTGGAGCCTAGCCTGGCTGACTTCAGGCACAAGGCGAGGGACACCCTGAATTGGTGGCTAGCCAATTGCAGGGCGCGAGGCATAGAACCAAGCATGCTCACACTCATACTTAGGGGCAATATAGAGTACCCAACCAGCCTACCATGCATGATGTTGGAATGTGGGAGGAAACCAAAGTACCCGGAAGAAACCCATGCAGGCCCGAATAGAACATGGAAACTGTGAGGCCAAAGCGCTAACCACTCAGCCACCAGGCCGCATTCATAGAATGCTATATATCATAGATTCCAACATGCGTTATATTTTCTAGCAAATTTTTATTACTTTTTTTCTAATTTTGGGTCAAATTTTAAGGTGTATCAACAACACATGCCCTGTTTGGTCCAGTTTAGTCATAACACCTAAAAGGTCGGTGAAGCGCTTCTTTTGGGCGAGTGTATATACAAACCAGCGAACTCTGGTGCGAATAAAATGTAGATCTTGAGAGGATGTTTTGGTTCACTTCCAAGTGGACTGTGGTGCGATACGGTTTTTGTGTGAAAGGTGTGGTTCGAACCAAGGCTAAAATCACCTACCTATTTACAGACTCTCATAAACACAGGCATTTTGGGAAATGTACTTTTTTGGTTAGTACATACCTGTCAACCTCTGCCAATAACTGCCCTTATAAATGATTATAATTCCCCGTACAAACCCCCCAAAAAACGTACAAACACCGTACGACACATGTTTATTCGCGCTAACTCGTTTCTTACTAGGTGGCTCCTCCATGCTTGCTTCCACGATATTTACTCTATGTATATCCACGCATGCGTATGTCATCCTTTATCGATACTGCCCTACGCACCGCTAAAAAAATACATACGATTGAGGATAATTTTTGCTGGTATACCGTGACAATAGTAACGATCGATGACAGTAGCATCGTTGGCTACCAGTTTACGAGACTATCTGGATTTTAGCCAAAACGGTCTTGTTAAGATCGGTTTTCAGAAATATTGTCGATTTTTTTTATTTTATTTTTTCTCCGTACAAAAGTCGGTGTACGGCGTACATGATTTGAAATGGTAAAAAAACGTATAAAAGTTGACAGGTATGTTAGTAGTAGGTCGACTAATGAGTGATGAGGAGACAGAATGTCTCCTAGATATTTACACATAAAATTTACGCTGCATCAACACCCTCTGATTTTCCAATGTCCAGCAAACGCTTATAGTTGAATGGACATATCAATATGAGCATTAAGCTCCAGTGATTTAAAGATGTTTGCACATACGTAGGTTTGTTGTCAAATCCTGGGTCGCTTGCAAAAATTTAAATATGAAAAGGAACCATATCAAAGAAATCTATACCAAATGTATGTTTTTGTCCAGACCAAAGAAATCAAACCATTGACTTTCAATGTGTTCCACATTTTGTCTACTAAATTTTAATCTAACCATTTAAGTACATTTTATTTTCTATGTTCGAGCACAGTGTCAATGTTCATATATGAAAAATGGGAGTATGATCAATGCTTTATTTAACATGAGTGAATCTGTTATTAGGATTGATTAGTATGTAACAAAGATAATGGCACAATAAATGGTAGTGGATAAAACTCGCAGACATTTAGGATTTATTGAAATCAATTAACGATTTTGCTCACTGAGTTAAGCTCAAGCGGCCCGGTGGAAAGAGTGATTAGTGCGTCGGCCAAGCAGCTCTGGGGTCCTGAGTTCAAATCCAGGTCACGTCCACCTGTGTGGAGTTTGCATGTTCTCCCGGGGCCTATGTGGGTTTCCTCCGGATACTCCGGTTGCCTCCCACATTCCATAAACATGCATGCTAGGCTGATTGAACACTCTAAATTGCCCCTAGGTATGGGTGTGAGTGTGCATGGTTGTCCGTCTCCCTGTGTTCTGCGATCGGCTGGCCACCGATTCAGGGTGTCCTCTGCCTCTGGCTCAGAGTCAGCTGGGATAAGCTCCAGCACCCCCCGCAACCATAATGAGGATAAAGTGGTTTGGAAAATGAGATGAGATGAGTTAAGCTCAGACAGTTGTCAATGAGCGTCACATATCTATCCTCACGCGCGCACTAACAAGCACGCAGCTCGTGGATGACACCTATTCACGTTAGCGTTCCATCCACATCTAGCCCGTCCTCCAGCCGAAAAGCTTGTGCGCAAACTAATGTTGTCCCCGCTGGAGCTTACAGTCCTACATCGCCGGCAGGAACCCTTGCTGAGCTAGCAGCACACAAGAGGCAGCAACGACTCCTTAGGAGAACCGGCAAAAGCAGAGGAAGGGAAGGAGGCAGGCACGTCATCTTAGCCCCCACCCTTTTTTTCTGGTCTCGTGTCTTTCCTGGGGGTGCTTTTGCCGAGTCGCCGTGGCCACTGTCATTCCGTGTGATATACACAGAGCCCGCTGGGGTATGGTGGGGTTGGGGTTGCCTTGTTACGGCTGGACGAGCTCTCCTCCAGCATGAACCTCCATTCGGCGAGGGCGTCCGTGGCCATGCTGCGAATGATGGGCTGTGCTAACGGCCGCTCTGCTCGGCATCTTCTCCACAGTGACTGTGTGGTGGATGAGAAGACGGTGGTGCTCCAGAAGAAGGAGAATGAGGGATTCGGATTCGTACTGCGAGGGGCAAAAGGTAATTCCCACACTTCCCTGAATAGATTTTAGTATTTTTTCTGCATTTGCTTCAAATCGCCCAGTCATGACAACAGTCAGAGTTGAACACTCGCTCAGATGACGACACAGCCTACTTTTTGACTCATCTTATTTAGGTTTGGGAATAAATGGAGGGGCAGTTCACCATTTTGTATTTTAAAAGGAACTTTATTTGTGATTCAGCTTGCAGACACACGCTTAAAATTTGCAAAGAGGAGCCTTCCCATCAGTTTTTTTTGCAACATTTTGCAATTAATTTCCTTTTCAAAGTTGAGTTAAAAGCACATTGCAGGATAGCCATCAAATGACTTGTCCTCAGCATCAATTATCTGTGATGTGAGCACACTCTCCATACTGTTAGATATTACACAAAGCCTTGAGATATGCTGTAACTATAGATACTTTGGACTGCTGAATTTCTTTCTTTTAAAATCCTCACCATGACATAAGCAACGATGTATGTCAATACCATATAGAGTGACTGGTCTAAGCTGTGATTATTCCAAGAGCTAAATTTAGTATTTCCTGCTCCCATCTTGAAGGCTCTCCAATACAGAAATGGGGTAGAGATGAACAAGAGGAAAAAGAGTTTTGGCTTGATAAACAAGACAAATGTTCCATTAATTCTAACACACGCTGCCATCACCCTGGGGAACTGACCCAGCAGAGTTTATCCTGTAAGGGTTTGAACACACATACACAAACATACATACATTCATGCTTGAGCTGTCATGCAGGCTTACATCCTGCTTTGCTTCTATCTTTTTTTTTTTGCTGCTTTGGCCTTATTTCACTCACACCATCACAGACGGACAGCAAAATATACATATCCCAATCACGCAACACTTGTACATGCTTGTGGGTTTTGTGTCTTCTGGTAGAATAGTAAATTTATAGGTGTCACCATTGTGTGACCTCCCTGAGAGCAAGCAATAGATGCAACCATGTATTAGAAAAATAAGGGACAGAACACATAATAAACCGCATTAACAGCAGGTCAATGGAAGTAAAACAGAAAAAATAAACTGGTGTGCATGGATGGGATGGGCTTCCTAGGTTTTTCTTGCTTGGCACCCTAAGATTCCCTGGCAACATCACTGAGTCTTCAAGTACACTGCATTTATTCATTCATTTTCTGTGCCACTTAAACTCACTAGGGTGCTGGAATCTATCCCCGCTGACCTCGGGACACCCTGAATTGGTGGCCAACTAATCGCAGGCCACAAAGAGAGGGACAAACATTCATGCTCACACTCATATATTGGGGCCATTTAGAGTGTTCAACAGCCTTTGCTGCATGTTTTTTGGAATGTGGGAGGAAAATGGAGTACCCAAAGAAAACCCATGCAAACCCGGGAAGATCATCCATACTTCACACTGGAAGGGGCTGACCTGGGATGAAACCATTGACCTGAAAACTGTGAGGTCGATCTTCTAACCACTCTTTAACTAAGCTGCCCTGCATTTATTAGTTACAAATCTGATTGTAACCATGAGAAATCCTGTTTACTGGAATAAAATTCAAAAACAATGAATTTAGTTTTAGAGATTGAATTGCAGTTTGAATGTAGACTTAATTACATTCAGAAAGATAACAGAGGTGATTACAGAGGTGTTGATTTACTAGCATGAATCTGGTGCCTTGGTGTAGAACAGTTCTGCAAGACTATTTTTAATTTCATATGCTGTAAATAACTAAAATCTTTTGTTTGTTCTGGTATTCATCCTTTTATCTGCCTTTTGGTATGTGTTTATGCAAGCGGATACACCCATTGAGGAGTTTACACCCACCCCAGCTTTCCCTGCTCTGCAATATCTGGAATCAGTGGATGAGGGGGGTGTGGCATGGCAGGCGGGACTCAGGACGGGGGACTTCCTCATTGAGGTAAGAGCTACAAAACCACAATTTTGATTGGTTTACAGTTGGTTTGCGTCTCCTGGATTTATACCGTGAGATGGGATGAGCATTGCATTCAACAGAATAATGCAAATATTTTATTCATGTAGTGTTCAATACATCATCTGTCATGTCTTAGTGGTTATTCTTCGCCAGTTATTATGTCCATTGCTCAAGAAACACATTAATCATTCATCAAAGTCACACAAAAAAACTGCCAATAATAAACAAAACAGTAATTACTATAATAAAAGATACCAAACAAATTAAAAATGCACTACATTGAAGCACAAATGTGCCTCATGAACAGTTGAGCCTGATGTACGAAAATTAACTCCTTCATGTACGTTTGACCTTATCATTCTGTGTGCTTTATAGTCTAAATTATACTATAAGTATTATCTATAATCGTAAAATATCCTTGACATCAGTCACATTCTTCTGGTTTTGTGTGAACTGCAATGTGTTGTACTTCAGCCACTTTTGCTTGCACCTGCGGCTCATTAACTAAAGAAAAGCTTTTAGAGAATACTAAAACTATGTGGTAGAATTAGTTTGTGGTTAAGCTCAGCATTATTTTGTTTCGTTGTTGTTTTAGTAGTGCTGTGGTTTACTAGTCAGGACGATGCTTGAGTTGTAACATTGAAGGTTCATTTGGCTTTCCTGTGTGGTGACTGTGTGTTTTTTCCAAGCTTTTATGCGTTTTCTCTATGTAGTCTACTCAAGTTTCTACCCAATCCTAGAAAACATGAAAGTGAAGCTAATTTAACACACCAAAATTAGCTGTGAGAGTAAATGAGTTATGCTCTGTGGTTGGCTGGGAACACGTTCCGGGTGTGAACTGGTGAATTGATAAATAATGGGGATGTGTCTCGGCAGCCAATTTAGTTTTTTAAGATGGTCTGTCAAATAAATACAAATAAAAAGCCAATAGCAGGGGTGGCCAAGTCCGGTCCTCGTGAGCCCCTTGTCTCCATCCACCAACATACTTGAATCAAATAATGGTGTTCGGTATGAAGCTTCTGAACAGCTTGCTGATGAGTTGATCATTTAATTTAGGTGTGATAGAGAAGGGAGATATGGAAAACAGACCGGAAGGGGGGAGGGGTGGTCGGACTTGGCCACCCCTGACCGATAGTATAGGATAATTTATAGTCACTGTTTGGTTGGACTTCTTGTTCGTGACCGGACAATTTGCCGAAAGACGTTTTGCCGGCGGACGTTTTTGCCGGTGGACGTTTTGCCGACTGACGTTTTGCCGACTGACGTTTTGCCGACTGACGTTTTGCCGACTGACGTTTTGCCGACGGACGGTTCGCCAAATGGACGTTTTGCCGAACGGACGTTTCGCCAAAACGGGATTCGCGCGCTCGCCCTGCCTCCGGATCGTGTGTATGTTTTTCAACCTTGGCATTAAAAACAACACAATGGGAAACATCCCCACTTTTATTTGTTTAATAAAATAATAAATTAAACACTTTAATTTTTTCGGCGAACTGTCCTTTCGGCGAAACATCCATTCGGAGAACTGTCCGTCGGCGAACTGTCCGTCGGCAAAACGTCCGTCGGCAAAACGTCCGTCGGCGAATCGTCCAATTACTCTTCTTGTTACCTGTAAGTTTGCACAAGCTGTTGTTCAAAAGGAAGCCGTGGTAAAAGGGGGGTGGGGGGGAGAAAATACTGGATGAGCCTTCATAAAGCTTGCTGGCAGCTTTCTTTTTGTGCTCCTTGTTTGCACATTGTCTTTAAGTGAGATATTAGACAAATGTTTCTATGTATATACACTCAAGCTCATATATAGTTGATGATTTCTATTCTGAACATGATTGATGATGCTATGTAGGTGCTAAAAGATAGAACTATATAACGTGGTTGCTATTTGTTAATACTATTAGCTAGCAGGTAGCCCATCGGCTGAGTGGTTACCGCATCGCCTTTGCAGTGGGCGTTATGGCTTCAAAGGTTTGCCGAGCTGTGTGGAGTTTGCATGTTCTCCTCGGGCCTGCGTGAGTTTTGTCCAGGTAGTCCGGTTTTGTGTTCGTTTTTGTGTTCTGAAAGATTTGAGGATAAACTGAGACAACAAAGAAAATGGGAGTTTCATTGTGTGCTGAAATACTTTTATGATAGAAACACACAGGTTTTGGCATCTGACTCCTGTATATATCTTATTTTCAGCAGGCAAAAGTGCCCATTAATTTGAATATTAAATGTATGGTTAAACAGGCGGCCTGGTAGAACGAGTAGTTTGCGCGTCAGCGTCACAGCTCTGAGGGCCTGGGTTAAAATCCAGGTCATGTCCACAAGTGTGGAATTTGCATGTTCTCC